>NW_022639735.1:109111-143682 GCF_010583005.1 Odontomachus brunneus | reverse complement strand
TTTTTTTCAAATCAAAATAGTGCAAAAGCACATGTCGAAAAAACACTTTATCGCGTTCCATTTTTCACAAAGCAAAAGAAATTGTTGTTTAGGAAAATAATTGTGTATGCTGACTGAATGTTATCGAGAAATGTCGAAATTAATCACAAACTACCTGTTTTCGTTAGTAATGACTAGAACTGTTTGCATTGCCATCTAACATTTGCGGGCGGAAACTAAGTTAAGGTCCTAATACTTAGAACTGAGACACCAACTATAAGTATAGCATTTCAGTGAACAATAAAACTGTAATTGTAACTTAAATACTTTAATTGTAATTTAAAACTGTGATTGTAATTTAAAGAGCGGCGTGCTAAATTTCGTGACGTAAATCCAGTCCATTCTTAATTCATAAGAATTCTTGATTATGTAGTTTAATAGTCAGTCTACGTCGACGTAGCCGCATATTTATCCTTCCCAACGTACTATGGTGCAAATTTACACCGATTTCTTCAAAAAGTGATTCTCTCCAAATGTAATCGAATGTAAATCAATTTCTCACTCTTTCATTGCTACTAATTGGCTTTTGTACAGTCGTCGACCAGTCGTCAATTCGCGCAGAGCTTAATTATGAGTGAGCAGAAATCATTGGCCCAAATTTACACCTGCACAGAAGAAGACATTTCAGTTGGTGTAACTAAATGAGGACTAGGTGAGAGACTCGCTGGTGGGAAATAGTATCTCCGTCATCGCGCGACTGAAAACATTCGTCTGAACATTCAGCCACATTAAAACTCGGTCGAGGTAACTGGGAGCAATCGGCTGAATAGAGACCTCCTACAGGAATCTTTCTGTTTCCACGACCGAGTTTTTCACCCAATTCCCAGATAACAGAAAATTCGTTAGTTACACCAACGGAATCGGTTTCTTTCTGTGTGTACGCCCTTGGCGTCTTCCGTCAGATCTGCGCGCTCGAAGGGTTGAGAAGCCATAATGCCATAATAAGAAGCCATATCCGGCGAAACGACCGACCGACACCGTGGTACACACTTCATAATTAGCGGTATACCCGCGGAGAAGGAGGGAACCTCTGAAAAGCTACGTATGAGAGGCATCGCGCTCGGCAGACAATGCCGCTCATTACCGGCGCATACCGTATCGGTGGCACTCGCGATTTTCAGCGCGATAACCCAATAATCCCTGCGAAAAGATCGCCCGCCGCGCGAAACATCGGATGCAGATCTGCATTCGTTCCTACGAAATTCGTTTGCGCGCGCTCGATTGCGTAGCTGCTGGATCTAGTTAACTCACGCCGCGATACGCGATTTCACGTGTAACACAGTAATAAAAGAAATATTATAAAATAAAAAGTTCGTGTGAATATTCGAAAGATTAAAATTTCATCGCTAACAGGCGCAACGTGCGCGGATGTCGAAAATTTTAATTAATTTTTAATTAGACGTTAAACGAACATTTCGCGAGAGAGGGAAAGGAAAGAAGATCCGTGTGAGAGCGCGGCCGGCAAATGTTAATGTTGCACATTCACGATGTCAATGGCACACAATCCCGCGCGCGGAGAGAGTTTTATTAGCAAAAATTACGGGGGAATTTTGTAAGCCGCGAGGGTGTGGATCCACATCCTACAGCGAATTGGCTATCCTTTCATTTCACATGTGCCGTTCATATTTTAGGAACTGAAATGTGCTATCAAAAAGTTTGCTGCGTTTCCAACGAAATATACCAAGAGAAAAAGAAAAACGCTACAATATTCTCTCCGTATGAACGTTGCGGCGGTACTAGTGGAATTTCGAAGAGAGAACAGCGATATTCCCGAGTGACGTTTACACGGGTCGTCGTCGTCGTCGTCGTCTTATGTAGTATCCGAAATTACGGTCCCGCTAAAAAGCAGGGATTGGTTGGTTGGCGCGCGGTACTAACCGTAAATGCGAGCTCGGCCTGTCGGCTTTATGCCGGCTTTATTCGGCCACTCTCTGACACGGTGTTTCCACCCCGTGGCAGCTTCACCCGCGCGCATTGCTCGTCAACTACACGCGCTTCGTTATATATTTGAGTAACTTCTAACGAGGACTGCAACTCGCCAGATCGCGCACCGCTCGCCCTCTCCTCTCCCTTCTTCCCTCCTCTGCACAAATCGATGATCGTCGATAAATATGCGAACGAGAGAGCGTTTCAATAGGCACGCGATGCTCGCACCTGCGTTCGACGTGCGCGCTTTTGATATGCGTGCGCTACGCAAACACTTACGAGAGAGAGAGAGAGAGAGAGAGAGAGAGAGCAGTGTAATAGAGAGACCTGAAATGGTACAAGTAATTAAAATCTTGAAAACTCAATCCTCTCGTACGCTTCGATCATGCCAAATACAAACTTCTTCGCGAATTTTAACATTGCGTATATATAATAAAATTACTTGTCGAGCTGGCACGTGTGTAACTTCAAATGAAACTTGTCGCTTTGCGAAAACGATTTTCCCGCTGAAAAATTCAGCGTCGAGATTAAAACTCGAGCCGCGACTCCTCGATTTTTTCTCGTCGACTAACTTCGTTGTTAGATCTTCCATCAAATTCCCGCTAATGAGAAATCCCCTTCCGCTGCGCTCGCGGAAACCCGCTTTCAAAATGGTGAGGACAGCGAATCCGGGATGCTTCTCGGATCATACATCTCAATTCCGCGCGGCGTAACATTGCGGTCTGGCACTGAGAAGCTAACACAGCAGCCAGCAGCACAACTGGTAACCGGTTGATCGACTCGCTCGACAACGACGACGACGACGACGATGATGCGCTGGTACAGCTTTTCCGGCGGGAAAATCCCGCGAGCATAGGCGCGGCGCGCGACCGTGCGTTTTCACCTTCTGACCGTGAGGCACGTAATATTACATCACGTACTTGTGGCAGCCCGCGGCTGCCTCGACGAGATTCCATCGCCCTTTCGATGTCGCGCGCGCAACGCGCATATTTTGCAACATAACGTGCACACCTCCCTAGGCCAACAATGTTGACCATTTATTCCCTTGTACACGCGTGTACGTGAGGAGAACGATGGCTCCCGACCGGGAAAAATTGGCCTCTGCAGCGATTTCATTTATCTACTTATTGTTACACAAAGAGAATATTATGGATCTTTTTTTGTTTTCATATAAATTTTTTTCATATAAATTTCCTTCATATATATATATATATATATATATATATATATATATATTTATTATTCATTAGTTTATTCATAAAAATATTTATGAATAAATTTACTTATTAATTTGTTTATTAAATATATTTATATTTATTCATAAATTTTTCAGACAAATTTTTTCAATGTTACTTCCTGCTCATCATAGGAAACAGACTATTATTAAGGTTCGTCTTCTTAAGAGACATAGTAAATTTCGCTAGAAATGCAACAAATCTATCAATAGTATGTTTCAGTTTTTCAAGTATGGGTGTCTGGTAACTCGCGTTGGGACCGTGATGTACAGATAGATTAGGTCAAAATGAATAAAAAATTCTTCTACTATTTTGCGAAAAACCATGTAAAATTTTGAATTATTAATTAAAGATATTCCCGCGAATATTCATGCGCGATACAAATGAGTTATGATAACGACGCATTATAAAATGAAAAGACAATTAATTGCTGTAGAATGCCAATCTATCCCGCGGTTACGAAATCCTATAGTAACGTTTACTATAAAATTCTCTCCGACGCCACTCGAGAGAGTGGAACGTCGTCTGGGAGGCAAAGTGTGTCAATGGACGCACTTCAGTCCTCTTGCCTGACGATCAAGATCAAAGTCTCGGCGATTTACGCGACGGCTCCATGTGAACGTAGATCGTCGTGCATACGCCGAAAATAAATAGAGTTCTTATCAGATGTAAGAAATGGCTCCTCGATTACGGCATTTGCGGCACATTTTTAGCATTTCTCGCGAGTTCGGGATTCCGTGGGTAGCGTTAGACGCGTTCTGCAGACTGTATTGGGTAATACGTTCTTCTTACACAGTTCTGTGCAATTTCTTATCGGCTTACGCGAGACGCTGAATTGCATTCGCAGAAGGCTACTCTAATCGCCCCTATCGTTATTCATACGCGTACTGCTCGACATCATAATACGGTATTTAACTTTCACTGTGCGGCGCAGAGATCAGGTTCGATAGGTCAGCCAGCGATTCCGCATTTCTGGAGGCCGGTCTATTCCTGCCCGCCGATCATCGTCGGGAGATAGTTACCGATTCCGGACGGGCTTGAGACGTGGCGATCGAGGGGCTTCGAGCGATCAAAATTGTTCCCGTCGAGCACGCGAACGCACGCAACGCACGCCGCGCGAACCAACGCATCGACTACCTCGAGAGGCTGTCTGCACTTCGCTAACTCCTCGAGTACTTCGCGATCGTACGAGCGTTTCATGTATTAGTAATTTCAGCTAAGTTTACCTTAAATAAACGACCCATTAACCGCGATACGACTCTAGAGATATGAAATCTCGAGAAAACACTCGGAAACTCGCATACATTTTTACATTTACGCGCACACGTATGATTCATACTTCCTGCGCCATTCGACGAATGAAATTACGAGAGAATATTATAGTTTGATTTTGTATATAAATTCCTCGTATATTTTTCCTCATTTTATTAGACTTTAACTTTACACCGTCAGTAAGGTCTATCTTATTAAGGAACACGGTAAATTTTACTGGGGGGAAACATATATTGAGAAAGAAAAGATATCTAAGAAGTAGAAAATATTTATTCCGCGTAAGTAATAAGTTCCGGGTACTAATAACATATTCATTTATACTAATATAAAATATTTTTCAGAAAAGAAAACATACATTTTCTTAAAACCTTAACTTTTCATGGAACTGTTTACTTCATTTAAATAAAAGATTTTGTTTAAATTTAGGATTTTAGTTAAACTTAAGATTTTAAATAAATTTAAACAAATATGTTATTATAATACGCATTAAATAAAAGATTTTATTCAAATTTAGGATTTTAGTTAAACTTAAAATTTTAAATAAATTTAAACAAATATGTTATTATAGTACGCATCGAATAAATATTTTCTTATTTTTTAGACATCTCTTCTTTTAGTGTAGAATTTTTCAATAGCATATTTTAGTTTCCAAAATATAAGCACGTAAAATGGAAGAATGGTTAATTAGTGCAGAATATTAAAAAATTCTTTTTTAGTATATAGTACATTTCGCTAGAAACACAGCATATATTTAATAGCACATTTCAGTTCTCGAAATATAAGCGGCACATTATTACAAGATAGTTCATTGTTACAGGATGTCAGTCTAATTTATGGTTATAGAAGTCTACAATAATTTATACTGTAAACTTCTCTCCGTGTCCAAATGGAATCCCACTTCAAGGTCTGCTGTTGATCATAAAACGTACAAGTGACAGTCCCGAATTAACGAGCGAGGCTCTGCGAAAGTGTCGTTCCTCCGGCCTCTCTCTCTCGCGACACGACGATGACTCCTCAGTCGAATGAGGTGAATCGGTACCCGTCGGGTTACTCTTGCCCGTGTTACTCGGCCTTGACGCGCGATACCATCAATGAGCAATATTGTCTACGTAAATTACTCAAATCGATCATTACGCGCGATTCGATGGGCCAGGCGAGCGCGAAGAGGTCAGCTGGTCCGCGCGAATGCCGGGACGCGGTGAAAGGCCAGGTAGGCCTTCGCCTTCTCGAGAGCGTCTCGAGCTGCTTTTGGTGCCGATCGAGAGTAAAGCGTGAACGGTAATCTCGCGGGACGATTCCTCGCGAGGAGGAATCGTCATTGAGCTGGCGATCCATCATCGCCGGTGCATCATTGCTTTGTACGCGATTAAGCGAATGCTCTCTTGGACGTGGCGAGATTAAAAGTTGAAAGAGAAAAAGAAAGAAGTCTTCTCTCTTTTTCGCCGTAGAGTTTATACATATGTATTGCCGATATACACTATTAATTATTATCCAACGTACACACACGATGAGCGTCATCATATTTTCATCGCCCGCTCTTATTTTTACTGCCATTCGAAATGTATTTCAATTGGCCGTAACTATGCAAGAATATGCACGTGAGAATGAAGCACGTTTCGAGAAAAGTGAACACGAAAATTCGACACATGGTTTAAGAAGTACAGATGACACAGAGATTCTTCGCAATCGTTCAATAAATCAAATATTAACATGTTTGTTACCAACGTTGCACATGTGTAACTCTCACTTCATCTCCTACTTGAGATTCTTCGCTCAAAATTTTCAATTTTATTACTATTTATTAATACTAAACATGTTCGCTACCAACGTCACATGTGTATGACAACAATATCTCTCTCCATATATCCACATATGATAGCAAAACAAGTCTGTGTTACACAATTACACGAAAACAAGTGTAATATGGTCTGTGAAGAGAATTCTCCGAATAAACCGCATATTAATTTCGCCGATTATTATGCATGATTGTTGTTGTCGTAATTGTTTAATGTTACGTGAGTAACTTTAGACGATAGTGAATTATTGAACATTATCTCCCTGTGATACGAACTGCTCCGGTCATGTCTCTTGCCGTTTGATATCTGTTCAATATAAGGACGTTATCCTTATTTCTCGTCACGGACATAATGTGGATGTCTATTATTAATCTTTCCCTTCGGCCAAGTTCCATCGATACGAGCTCATATCTGACGTTGCCTTACAATTTGACACACGACGTCATCGGGAACGCGTTCCCTGGCGAAATCGCGGCGATCGGCGGGCGATAGATTGTTGCGCCAAGAGGGATTATCGGGAATGGCAATTCATTTACGTGATCTCTAATAATAATTGCGTGGCCCCGGCGAACGCACGCTGCCAAGTGATCGGCCGTAGATAAAAATGGCTCGGAGATGTTTATCTCCCCGTATGGAACTTGCACAATTTTGCGCGCACTGCCGCGGCGTGTCTACGCGCGCATTGGCCAACTCCCTGGAGCGAGACTTTCCTTTCCTGCAAAAGTGATCTTCGCTTTTGCGATTGGTCTCTAAAAAAACTGAATCGAGCGAGACCCGACAGTTTTCAAATATTACGACTGCTTCCTACACTAAGAGAAAAATGAGTGATACTGAAATTATAGTTATTTCTGTACTTAACTATAGTTTCTGGTTGTTGTAACACGAAAATGGTGATGGTAACGTGCATATAAAATTAACATCATAAACATTACAGTAGAATTTATTAAAAAGTGGTTTTCTTGAATAATAATAATTATTTCTCTACATGATTACACTTTCTTAAAATGGATCGATATAAATGTTTCTAATTGAATCAGCAAAAAAAGTATTTTACTCCGATAATCAGTGAATATTTATTGATTTTTAGTGGAAATATTCCCATTTTACTGTTCCACATTATGTCTTACTGATAACCAGTAGAAATAAGATTTTACTACAAAATCTGCAATACACAAATTCGTTATACGTTGTGTCAAATTCAACTTCTTATGTTCATGTCGATGGAATTTATGACTTGCGTGCGATGAGACTGTTTGCGTTTGCAAATTGCGTCCATAATAGAAATAATCGCTATTACTGATTCTTTCAGCGAGATTTTACTGATTGAAATGTTACACGCTGAGAAAAAATATTACTATAATCACATAAAGAAATAGTTACAATAAATTATGGTTAAGAAAACTATTTTTTTCATTAAATTCTAGTATAATTTAACCTGGGTGGTAATAACCTTATATGCATATTACTACTACAAAAAATATAGTTGAAGCCAAAAATAGCTATAATTTTAGTTGGATGAACCATTTTCTTTTCTCAGCATGCTTATAACTGAACCGTCAGTTATAGCCTAGCCATTTCAGTGAAGAATACATTGACAATAATTTGAGAGCATATAGTTAAAAATACCAAACACTTTCCTCTTAATGTACCGTCGCCACTTTTTGACTTTTACTTCTTAATCTCGCCGTTAATTCCCCGTTGGGGGGGAAATCGACGAAGAAGCAGAATCACGTCAGTAAGTCGCGACTTACTGACTTCCTGTGGCATCTCTCAGAGTGCTGTGGAATTAAGTGAGTTAGAGAACGCAAACGGATGACATTACGCGCGTTGAATGCGACCGTCCGAACACGAGGCACACACGCGAAGAAAGTTGACCCCAGATTGCGACCATTTGATCCGGCAGTTCCATTTTCGAAACACCTGGTATAATTGTGATTTGCTCACTCGTGAGAAGCGAAGTACCGGCGAGGCGCAGGTGGGATAATATCAAAGAAAGAGTCACCGACGCGCGTGTCCGGACTGACAAAGCGAACTGAGAGTCGCATCTGACCTGACCTAGCGTTTCCGGTTCAGCGCGCGCGCGATTCGCCGTCGTGATAATTACCGTCGCACCTTCGTAAGGAAAGTACTCCTCAGCGCGTAATCGTCGCGCCCGCCGGCTCACCTGCATTCTCTTTCTCTCCCTCTTGTACGAGCGCGCGGACGAATATTCTGCGAACGTCTTCGCGATTATCTCTACCGATGAATCACACCGTGCGTTTCCCGCCAACGAGGTCGCCGCCGTATTTCCACACCATCCCCCGTCGTCCGAGTGTCGCGAATGTCGCGGAAAGGCGCGAGAATCCCGCGACCCCGGCGAGAGGAGTTCCCGATCTCGCGACACGATCGCGGACCCGCGTCTCCCGCGTCGCGCCAAGGGAGTGGATGGAAGTCCGTCCGGAACGGCGACGGGGATTTTCGTCGTCGGTGGCGATCGCGATAGCAGATGACGACGATGACGATGACGACGGTGGTGGTGATGGTAACGGTGGGTGGTGGGTTGCGCGGTGGTGGGCACGAAAGTCGCAGTTTCGTGAACTAGAGGACGAACACGCGGGGGGGAAATAGAGGGGGCAGGGCGGGGGCCAACGCGAAGAAAGGCAAGAGCTATAAAAGAGCCGGCGGGCCCGACGATGGGCATCAAAACACCTCCGACATGAAGGTACGTAGAAGCGGGACCGATTCGCGAGTGCGAGTGCGTACGCACGTAATACGCCGCTTGTATCGAACGATCTCTCGAGGCGCCTCCAAGTACTTCAACACGCGGATCTAAATCATCATCAAAACGCTCACGCCTGCTTTCGTTTTCTCGTTGCAGGTGTTCGTAGTCACGCTCGTGCTGGCGCTCGTTGCCACCGCATACGGTGAGTAGTACAATAGCAAGCTTATGGTAGTCGGGTTAAAGATGGCCGCGGATTACGACGGGGGTTGTCGCGCGCGCTCGCGTGTGTCAAGTGTTCGCGGAGTTTTCAACCTCGCGAGGTACTCCCGGAGCCACTAAGTGATACACGGAGAGAATTATATAATAAAATTTACTGTAGGATTTTGTATTAACTAAGGATAGGCATTCCATAGCAATTCACTATTCTTTAATTCTACATGTGCTGCTTATATTTTAGAAATTGAAATGTGCTATTAGAACACTCGCTATGTTTCTAGCGAAATTTACTGTCTTCCTTAGTAAAATGTAGAGACTTTACTGACAGTCCATTCTTATACTATAAAAAACATAGTCTAATTGATAAGAATTTATACGAAGGAAAAGTTATAATATTCTCTCCGTGCAGTGATTGGTCGTGGACGCATCGAACAGCTCGTCAATGTTCGCCGATATAAGCTGGCAAAAAATTATCTAAAAATTAGTAAATATTTATCAGACGGACACTAACAGTATATTTACTTACATCTAAATTCTTTTATTTGAATAGAGTAAATAATTAATTTTATGAAAAACTAAGGTTTTCTTGAGGTTTTGAGAAAATGTATATTTTCTTCTTTGAAACATGTTTTCTTTGAAATATTCTGTGCTATCTTAAACTATCTGATGTTGCTCGGGCTTTTCTTATACCTAAAACATCTAAATTTAAATTGTCACAAAAAATCAGAGGGATAAAGTCAGATGAAGGTGCGTCAAGGTGTAGCTTATACTTTCCGAAGGGTCCTAAATGTTAACTAACAAAATTTGGTCTAGATCAGTCAGACTTAGGAGTTAACACGAAGGACATACAGACATATTATATTTTATATATATTGATTAGTATTTTATATATATTGATAAGATATTTTTTATTTTAGTCCTCAGTAAATTTCAGTAAATTCCACAATACACTGCATAGCGCGGCATACCATTAATTGAATAACATCGAAGAAATATCAAATTAGAGAAAAAAAATAATTGGAGTTTACTTTCTCTTTTAATTTCAACATATTATATAGAGACGTGGTCTGCGACATCACGAGAGTGTATTAATTTCCTCTCGACAGAATGGCACGCGTGTCATTAGGGTTGTAGTAACGCTGATGGTTTCCTCGCACTTGGAATTACGCGGCTAATCTTGTCAATTAATTTGTATGATGCCGACTGCCTTGTCGCACGATTCTAAACAAATTAATTGCTACTGCACTAATACCGCCGTTACGACATGAACTCTCATTCGAGATAATAAGCTCATGGCTGTACCACGGAGTTATCAGCCGAAGTAACGACCGAGACGAGTACACATTGAATTCTGTGAATCACGCTCCTCTCCCCCGCGTGGATCCCCCCGCCTCACCACCTGAGAGCCATAACTTGCGCGATTTTTCATGCGATCGCAAGCTCCGCGGGTCAGCGATGTTAAATGATCCCGTGAGATTTAATCCGGCAGTAATTTGTACTCCTGCCCTTTTGAGACGACTTACACAATCGGCGGAGCGCGGCAACCGGTCTCTTTCTTGTAGCAATCGCAGAATACCTCGTGGCAATTTGCGGGGCAACGCGAGCGAGCGCTACCACCTGGTACCGCTCGCAGCCGCCGTGTGGCACAAAGAAAGTCGATAAATCGCCCATCGCGCGAACACACGCGCTCCATCCTCGTCCTCTTTTGTAAATTATAGGAAAATTACGTAAAGCGCGTTCGTCGGCGCGGCGCAGTAACCGGATCGGAATTTTCGAGTGCGACGGAAATATATTCGAAACATTCGAATGTATGTAAAGTGACCAAATTTTGCAGTTCCAAACGCAAAAGGAGAATGGAGGATAAAGAAAATAGTTTTACCTATAAACGTAAAAAATGACTTAACAATTATAAAGATCTATTACATGCAGTAAAAGTAGAAATTATTGTTAAATTGTAGAAATTATTGTAGAAACACAAATTTGTTGTTATTTTTACTTAAAATGAAGAAGAAGGAGCGAAGTTGCTGTATTTACCCGAGCTGTGAATTTTCTTGAGAAGTTCTTCCTTCGTCAGAGGCATCTTAAGTGTGATCGCGTGTTTTTGCGAATGCGAAATTACAGGCGGTTACATAAGTAGCGGCGGTGGATACGGCGGCGGCGGCGGCGGCGGCGGCGGCTACGGTGGCGGCGGCTACAGCGGCGGTAGCGGCGGCTATGGCGGTGGAGGTTGGAAATTCGGCGGAGGGGGCGGTGGATACGGCGGCGGTGGCGGCGGTTACGGCGGCGGCGGCGGCGGTGGAAAAATCATCAAGGTGATCACGCTCAGCGGCGGTAGCGGCGGTTACGGAGGCGGCGGTTACGGCGGCGGCGGTGGAGGTGGATGGAAATTCGGCGGCGGCGGCGGCAGCGGTGGATACAGCAGCGGTGGAAGTGGATGGAAATTCGGCGGCGGAAGCGGCGGATTCGGCGGCGGCGGCTGGAAATTGGGTGGCGGTGGTGGATACGGAGGCGGTGGATACAGCGGCGGCGGCGGCGGCGGAGGTGAGACGCTATTTGTGTAGCTCGTCATCGTAAATCGTTGGCGCGAGACGCACCTTGCTTTGACGCTTTGAAGCGTCGTACGAATCAACAATGGCATTTTTTAAAGCGCTTTAAAGCGTTTCATGAATCGCACCCGTAGACATCCTTGAACTAGAGATTGGCCATGAGGTAACGCGTTTCGATTGGTTCGCCATGTTCTATTGATTCCCGCTCATATTACACAACAATTTTACAAACTTTGTATCTCAACAAGACAGATCGAGGAGAAGCTCGAGAAAATTGAATAATATTTTCTCTTTATATAAAACATTGAAGTAATATATACTGAAAAGTTCATCGTGTTTAATATTTCTTCCACGTGGGATATTTCGTACTCAGAGCAACATTTTGCAGAATGGTGCTGCATATTTATTCATTTTTCCGACAGATTCCGTACACATTACGATGACACATTATAACAACATGTTGCTATAATACTGATAATTGTAATCACAAATTTCATAGCACTGTAACGTCACTATCACGCAAACATACTTGAGCGCGTCGGAGCATTAGAATTATAGAGATTGAAGAGTGAGATAGAGTGAATATTTTATCTTCTTTTTCTCGCATGATTTTGACGAAATCACTCTTATATGGCTAATCTCGGATTTAAGGGTTTCGAGGGAATGAATCGGTGAAAGTCAGCGAACGGTAGTAGAAGCACGGGCGACCTTACGATTTTCAAAAGTGCGAATTATCGTCGCGCATATCGGTGACAGACGAAATTGCGCAGCGGGCTTTCGCGCTACGTCTCACTACCCGTTTTGAACGAATAAACGAACGAACGCGCGAGCTTCTGGCTCTCGCCGCGGCCATTAATATGTCAGTAATATTTGCGGTACACGTTTTACGCGGCTGATAAATTATCCCGGCTTCCGCGACGGGGAGAGGGAGAGAGAGGAGAGAGGAACGCCGTCTACGAGAGGACTCGCTCGCGTTAAATTAACTTTCTTCTTTTGAAAATTTATTACCGTGTAATTTCCATTCTTTCTCATTATCGCCGCGCCGCCATGCGCGATCCGGCGCATCGGCGCTTAATCGCGGCTTTATTTATCGCGTGAATTAACTTCCAGGCTGGTGGTAATGCCCGTGGCATTCACGAGCAGTCAGAGTGAAATTCGCGCGCCGATCATCCCGCGTGTATCTTGGCTGTAAGCATCGATCGTCAGATGAGGAAATCAACCCTTTCCTCGTCGCCTCCCGCACCTCCGCGTCCGCCCACTTCGCCCCTTGTATCTTCGTCGTCGGCATCTTCTTCTCTTCATCGGAGGACCAGGACGAGGCGAAATCTACGGGACACGTCACGTCGAACGCCCCAAAAATTCCTCCTCTTCCTCCTTCTCCTTTCCACCACACACCCTCATCCGGGTAAGAAGATCCGCGTCGTGAGGAAGCGTCGTGGCGATACGCACCGTATGAAACACCACCCTCTTTCCATTCTCGCCCTTTTTTCCACGGCGCTTACCCTTCACCGAGTTACGGGGGGTATCTCTCTCTTTCTCTCTGTCTCTCCCTCTCTCTCTCGGAAACAGTGAACGATATCGTCGTCCCGCTTCCGGCTATTCGAACCTGCCGTCGCGTCGTCTGGAGGAAACGACTTCCTTCACGACGGCGCACTTTCTACCCTCGTCCCGCTGTGCATTCTCCACCCCCTTCCCTACTATTCCGCCACTCGTCCCGCTCTTCTTCCGTAATCCGGAAAATCGGCGGACGTTCCGTTTACGAGCGAATCCCGCGCCCCGATATTTCAATTCCGCTTCCTCTCTCGCGCGACCTCCCCTGCCGCACTCACTTCCTCCAGACACCTCGTTCGCTCACGTTGTGAGCTCCTCTCCCCGACAGGGATTGGAAGAGCGTCACGGAGTGAGGCGCCGTTCCGGCACGACATTTAGCCCATTATATACACGTAGGGACAATCGCATGAGGTTTCGCGCACACACTGTCGAAAGAGAGAGAGACAGAGAGAGAGAGAGAGAGAGAGAGAGAGAGAGAGAGAGAGAGAGAGAGAGACAAAGAAAGGAGAGACAGAGAGAGATTATATCTCACAGCACGATTGAGAGAGCGAGACGAACAACCAACTGCAAAAAATTATACGCGAGAAGCAAGAGAAATGAAAGCGCAGTGACCAATCAAGTTTAAGCACTCGAAACGTACTACACGTACTTCTCTCTTCTCCTGTTTTTCCACCCTCCTTTCTTCTTTTTTTTTTTCTTGATCTGGACTGTTTTTGATTCAACGATCCACAATAAACGAATCATACTAGTAGAAATATGATGTGTTGACTTTTGTTTTATTATTATGCGTCCGGCGAGCGCCTGTAACTCTTTCTCTCTCTCTCCCTCCCTTCCTCTCATTTCCCAAGCGCAGCAGATCGAAAATCCGTAACGCGCGCGCGGGAACGAGCTCGGGAGAGAAATGAAACGCAGCGGCGGTGACCAGCGCTACCGATTTAGCGATTTCCCGCCGTCGATTTATGTATCCGCGGCGGTCTCTTGCGTAACCGGGGCGAAATTAAAACCGTAAACGCCCGACGGCGAGCGGGGTAGATATTGCCGAACGTATGGATTTACTATCGACGTTGCCATCGGCCACGCGCACGCTTCGCATTACGATATTGCCGGGATCGCATAAATATCGCGCGCTTTTTCCGCGCTACGTATTACGATTCCCCGTCGGTGATATATACGCGCGTGCGCCATCAAAAGGCGACGTATAAAATATTAATTAGCAATCAAGCCGTGACGGTGATAATCGCAATCGTAATCGGTTGAGCGAAATTTCTCCGGGCATATTTCGCTCGACGTCGCTTCGGTCGTTTACCGTCGTAATTCTCACGCCTGCCTCTTGCATCCCCGTGCGCTTCCGCTTAACATCGGCGGATCGGACGGTAACAGATGCCGTGGTAAAAGCGCGGCGCTTTTACTCCGCGCGTAATGGCACAAATTGCACCGCGTAAAATTTGATCGATCCTCAAGCTTCGATCAGCCCCTTCGTCGCATGCAAGCTCGCGTAATTCAACGCGGTGCATTTCCCCAGCGGTCGATCCGAGTCTGCACTGAAGAGAACAAGCGGTTGAATTAATGAGACTTCGCTTGAAACCGGCAAAATTCATTCGAGCAAACCTTTGGTCGATCCAACGGATTGTGCACGGTTTGTGCTGTGAGGAGTCATCGGTTGATGTGCAGTGATTGCGACTCGTTTGGTATGAACGCGACTTGTTGTTGCGTTAACGCGTGACTGGTTCAACGAACACGATATCTCCGTGAAAGGCAGGTGATTTTGTTGATACAGCTGCTACTTTTCTCTCGATATACTTGGTTGTCGCCGGTTATTACGATTCTGTTTCCTCTCTCTGTTATACGTGTTTAATCGTATGCGATTACACCGCTGTCAGATAAGGAACGACAAATAGGAAGGGGAGAAATAGTCGCGCGGCTTTTACTACCAGAGCGCGTGAAATAAATAGCATCGGCCTAATTAAAGAGGCCGCGTAACAAGCGCGAAATTCAACGCGCGGCGCAACGTGCTTTCGCTCGGATAAGCGTTAAGAGACACGCGCATGCGCGCACTCGCACGCAGCAAACACACAGCAAGTTTCCCGTATGACAGCTGCGTGACTTGGAGGTAATAACCGTGCGAGTGGTATCATGCTAATTACGTTCTGCTCGCGTGTTATAAGAGCGACGCGACGGTGTTGATATCGCGTAACTCTCGTTCATTCTTTCGCCGACGGTGTTCGCGTAAATGGCGAAGCCATGCGCGATTGCTATTGTAGTTGCGATGTCCGCAATTTCCCACATCGATCCTCCAGTTATTTTCACGACGTGGGAGAACGTAATTCCACCTCGCGAAAGAAATTGCGTTGCCTCCCTAGTGACGACTGCGCCTCGTTGCGTCTTAATGACACGGATATTCTTACTTCTTAGCGGAAGGATTTACGCGTATAATGGTCCTCATAAGTCCTCATCGCTGCAAAATAATCCCGCGCCGCGAAGAGACCCACGATTGTCGTCGCTGAACGCGTTTAACCTTTTGGAGCACAGTGATTTTACCGTGAGATCATCTATTAGAACTAAATCATAATTTCAGGTATAATGATCTCGTAAACGGAACCACCGCTCAGCTTGTGCATAATGATGCACTCTATCGGTCTTAATAATAGGAAATATATATGGAAAAATAAGAAAATAAAATAGGAAAATAAAAGAAATTAATTTGAAAAGAAGTGATCTCTTGAGTTGTCATTCTAGACATGCGACATGAATATTTTATTAGAATCCGAATTTTGGAGGACCTGTGCTTCAAAGGGTTAACTTCTTTCTGCACCACCGCCCTTCTGTGTGCGCGCAGTCGTTGTTTCGCTCGTGTTCTATTCGAGCGAAACCGGGAGGAGAGCAGAGGAGGGGGGTATGAAACATCGTCGTTATTCAAACGATACGCTGTATCCGACTCAATTATATTATGTCACGTTACACCGTCGCGCGCTCGAGAGCGATCGTGAAACAAACGATGATCATCCATCAACGGAATGAATCCCATTTTAATCCCTTTCAGTTCGGAGGATCGAGTTATGCGTCACTTGTCAGCGGTCATTAGTGCGTCGGGACGAACTGGTCGAAAAAAGGGGAAAGGAAGGGGGAAAGTAGAGTAGAGTTTATCTTGCGGCCTGGTGAGAACCCTTTAAAGTTTATGGGATATATCGCATTTAAGAAATGATTTATATGCATAAAATGAAATGTCTGTCTGTTCTCTATACTCTAGACTCTGCAACTGATCTAGACTAAATTTTACCCAGTTACTCTCAGACCATGCGGAATATAAGTTGCGTAAAATCTGAGCACTTGAGCACCCCACTTCTTTCCTCCTGATTTCACCCCCTTGATGCTTTGTGATAATCCGAGCAACGTCGAGTAGTTTTTTACTAATATTCTCCAAAAGGGAAAATGTCCAGTTGTCAGTATTCTATCTGTTTTCGGCACTCTTGTTGAATATTGTCAGATATTAAAGAGCATAAGGACTTAAAGAAAACAGATAAAAATAAATATTTAATATTATATAATATTATATATATAATATTATATAATATTATATTATATAATATTATATAATAATTAAATGTTTAGTATTATAATAATATATAATATTATATAATAATTAAATGTTTATATATATATATATATATATATATATATATATAGTATTATAAGACTTAATATTTAATGTTATGCAAATAAATATTTAATATTATATAATATGTATATATGTAATAATATTTAATAATATATATTAATTAATAGATAATACTTAATGATACATAATAATTCATAGATAATATATAATTAGTAAATTCCTATATATCTCCCACTGAATATTTGATTCGAACGAGGGTGCCAGAAAATGAGATAAGTACTGTAACGAATGCCAGTTAGTAGGCGTTTTCTTTTAAAACCACTTATTGAAATCTGATTAGTATAAGGTGAAATCAGTGAAATCAATGTAGGGGAAATCAGGGCCATTTGGCTACCAGGATAAGTTGGAAAAAATCGATTATTTCTACTGTTCTTTAACAGATTTTAATATCAAGCAAGAAGAGGTTTCAAAGTCATTTTTACATGTTTACAAATCTTACTTGCTTAATTTTGTAACTGTTAAAAAATACCGGGAATAACCGGTTTTGGCTACTTATCCTAGCGGTCAACTAGCTCCGGCCTTTCCTATTCTTCACTATGCTTATAATTAGCGATTCAATTATAAATACAACATTGTAATCAGTAAAATCTCACTGAAAGAATTGATTAATAGTAGCGATTGTTTCTATTATTAATGCAGTTTGCAAACACAGACAATGCAACTGCACGCAGAAGCCGTTAATTCCATCGCGAGGAAGTTGGATTTGGCACAGCGTATAACGAGTTTGTGCGCTATGAATTTCCCGGTGAAATCTTACTTGCACCGGTCAAAATCAGCGAAGAATAAGATGGTATAAATAAGTGAGGTGGGAGTATTTTCCCAGAAAATCAGTGAATATTGCCTGATTATCACGGTGAAATGCTCTTTTCACCGATTCGATCAGAAACATTTTTACTGATTCACTTGAGGAGAGTACGCCCGAGTCAGATTGCATAAAGGAGTAAATCTTGCAATTATTTATGAGAAAAAAAGAATTTCTCTGTCTCTATAAAGAGTAGCTAAGAGTATTTAAATGCGCAAAGAAAAAGAGGAACAGTCCAAGACAGGAAGGAAAGGAAGGCTAAAAGGATTCGACGCGGTAACGACACCGCGCAAATACAGAAACGGCTATGAAAGCCGCTTAAGGCAATCGGAGGCTGCATCCGCGCGACTAGTGCCTTTCGGTTGAACTTTAATGCATCCTATTCCTATTATTCGTACCGCCGTTCGGCCACGGCAGCTCTCGAGGCAGTTTCGAATAGAACGCGCTCGCCGCTAATTGGATCCTCCAGATCCGCGCTTTGATTAATTATGATGGAGTGAGCGGGCGAACGAGCGAGCGCATTGGTCTTCGAGAGGATCGCGAAAGTCGCTCGCGCGAACAACGTTCGTCGATATAACTTTTTTATTCGCGATCCGCGATGCGATCTCTCGCGTCTCGTTCCTCCCGCGATTCGAGCTGAATGCGTCCTTCCGTGCGCGCCTATGTCTGCTGTGCTCGCCGCTGAACAAAGAAAAAGAGAAGCGCGTCGTCCTTTCGGCTTCTCTCCGCGCAGCCCTTTGGATTAAATATTCCATGGCAGACTTGGTTTACACGGTGCACGTGCCCTACTTTCCTATTTTTTTACGACTACGCGCGTCGCGTTACGGGGTGGATTTTTATCTGGGAACTTGGCTCGTCGGTTCCCCCAGCTTCCGCTGGGTAGTCTTCGCGAGTTGTTGCCGCGAGCAGATCGTCTCTTATATGAGCAAGCGTCTCTTATATGAAACGCAACATTTTGATGAACGAAGTTGGAGCATATTGAAAAATTGTGCGACCGATCAAATGTTTTACCGTAAGCAGAGCAACGTGCGATCTTGTTCCTATATTTGCAACGCGTGAAGTTTTCTGATGAAAGACTCACAGGGACATGGATTCGCGCGCGTTCGCGAATTGCTACCGGTAGTAATTGAATACGAAGGCGACAAGACGCGTAACGATGACATTTCGAACGACATCCGATTCGGTCGATCATGATGACGCTCAGCAGTTACATTAACGACATGTTCGACGCTCATTCGGTCGGCTGGCCAATCATATTTCGCGTGAAGGGTCTTCAACGTAGACGGCCGCACTGCCATCCACGGACCCATAAATTTATTGGACGCTGATGGCCGCGCGCTCGTAACAATCGGCCGACGTCAAATTACGCGGCGGGCAGGTAATAATCAGGCGTCGATGACGCCGAAAACAATGCGCGTCCGGGTCGCTCTCTTCGGCGATATTTCGCGCGCCGCACAATATCCTTAATCGCATTTAAAATATGTCGCGCGCGAAACGCGATTTTTCATTCAGCGGCTGTCCTGCCGGGCGAAATCTCCGCGAGGTGATTTTCGGTCGATATTTTCGTGCGCGTCCGGGACCAACGAGGAGACGGACGGCGAGGAATTTCGCAAAATTAATATCACGGACGATAGAGACGCGAGTGCACCGTTATCCGCTGTCGAGATTTGCCCCTTTCGAGTAAACTTTTTTACGCTTCCTGCACTCAGGGCGAACAGGAGCGCGCTCACGTTGCGAATCGCACCGAGGGAGGAAACAGAAAGGCGAGGAGCTCGGAAAGCGCTGCTAAAAGGAACGGAAAACCCGATCCCTTCGCGCACGCCACGATACTTGGACGACAGTTTAGAACTCCATAATGTCGCCGTTAGCCTCTTCCGTTGCGAGCGCACACCAGCCGGTCCTTGTACTGGCAGTGATACTGCCGACAATTCTATCCCGGTTAATGGCCATCGATGACGACGAGCAATTAAATTAGCGCGGATTACGAAACGCTAGGTAGTGTGTGCGAAATGAACAAGGGCAGCGGAGGAGGTGAAAGAGGAGAAAGAGGAGGAGGAGGAGGAGGAGAGAGAGAGAACACGACTAGAGAGGGAGAGAGGTGGGCTACGCGGGCGGAGAGGATGTAGATATAAATTTAGGGTAGGCTGGCTAGAGCGGCGCGATGTTTCAAACACATCTGTGCCGCGTGTGCGATCATTTCCCTCTCTCTCTCTCTCTTCCTCTCTAGTCGTCTCTCTCCCACGCAATTTCTCTCCCTGTACCTGCCCATCCCCCTACCAGCCTCCCCTCAGCCTCCTCTCTCTTGGTCCGATTCATTCTCCAGCGTATTCTCTCTCTCTCTCTCTCCCTCGTTCCCCTTCTCCCTCTTGCCATTTCACTCGTTCGCGCGCGCACATACACACACACGACTCGACCGGCGAACACTCGCCGTGCCAAACCCGAATCGACCTGACGCTCTCTGTAGCCGATTACAAATCTGACCAATTAGGCGCACGCTGCGCCTGCCGGATGGGAATTGGCGAACGTTCCGAGGGCGCCAACGTTGGCGCCTAACCGTTGTGCTGCGCTCTCTCTCTCTCCCTCTCTTTCTCTCTCTCTCTCTCTGTTCGAGTAGATCACTATCCTCCCGATCCGAGGACGACCTCCGTTCTCTGCGCACCACTCTGTGTTCGCCACTCCCTCTTCTCCGCTAGGATTAATATTAAATGCAGCGTCTGGGAGAATCCCGACTTTGATCGGGAAACGCGGCTAATTAACGTCCACCCCTGCCGCAGACCCCGTCCGCGCAGCCCTCGTCTTACCGGCATGCACGATTTTCGGCTTCGTTAGGTCGACCTTTCCGACGTTTTTCATAAGCTGCTTCCTTTGTCCGTGTTGCGTCCCCTCTTTTACTCTTATATTATATTCCGATAACGAGTCGAGTTCGCGTGTTTGTGGTAGCCTCGCACAGATGTCTTCACGTGATATATGTTTGGATAACTCGAATTTAATGAAAAATGCACCTCTGACAATTTGCTGGCCACGATTTGCCAAAAACGTCTCCACCAACCCGAATCCACGTCGCGTTCAACTGACGTGGGCTCAATTTGTCCTTTCCCCTTCACTTCCAAGTTACGCGAACGAACGACGCGGATAGACTCGTTTCGAGGCGCGCTATCTCGATACCTTGTAAACTGCTTTTTCAATATTTCGTCGGAAACGGGCGCGAGTCGTTGGCCGCGCTGTTTTCCCGTGGCCGAAAATTCGAGTGCTCGCGCACATTGCAGCGGGCTATAATTTATTATTCGCTGTTGGGCCAATGGACGCGATCCATACAGGCTGCTCGCGCATACTAGCGATAGTTTTGTAAAAAAAAGAAGAGGAAAAGAGACAGAGAATGAGGAAGAACGGCGGAGAGAGGAAGAGAGGGGGTGAAACGGGGTGGAAAGGCGGCGGAGCGAGACGAGCGGCGCGAGATGAAAAAGAGGAACAGAGGACAAAGGACGGGGGAAAATGCCAAAAAAGAGGAACGGCAGCGCGGTCGTGTCGGTGTTTTATTGCCGGCGGATTTGTCGTATTGACCGACGCTGCAAGCGGAACGAGAGGGGAGGAAGATCGAAAACAAGAGGGAGCGAGAGTGACACTCGTCCAAACTCGGCATTCGATAAAATCGATCCAATCGAAAGTCCGAAGAATGATCTTCAAGTGAATAGTTTGTTAGCGAGGGATTAATTTCGCCTTTGAATTTTTTTTTATTTGGGAACTTAAGAAACGGGTCAGCGACTCTCTGCAGCGTCAAGTATACGGCGTAGAATGTTATCGCGAACATATTGATAATATTCGTAAAACATCATTTCACTCTCAAACGACACTCGGCAAATCTCGATGCGCGTTTATGCACGGCGCCAACAAGCGTCTTTAGTTTCTCGCAGTGTAACCGAGAAAGTAGAGTTGCCGGGCACCGGCGGAAATTTATTATCGCCGGCAATGATATAATTTCCGCGGAGCCCCGTGCGCGTAACATGCCTCAGTGTCAAAGTTGCGGCGGCGGGTTATTTCACGCGGAATCGCCTCGAGGATTTCGACGTATTCGCAAAGTTGTAGAAACGCGTACGATGCGCGCGGGGTTGAAAGTGCCTCGAGATGGAGTGGTCGGGGTTGTTGCGGCCGCGCTGGACCAACGTCGGTATGTCTAGAGCAGCGTCGTAAAAATTACAGGCATTCCCATCCACGACGAGCGATACCATCAATCCACAAGCCTCGGGAATAAAAGAACACCGGAATGAGTCCCGCTGTGAATCGTCCGTTGATTCACAGCTCGCAACTCCCAGTAGTCTCTCTCTTCCCTTTCTCGTTCACCCTTTTCTCTCTTCTTATCCTTTCGCCCTCTCGCACCTTTAAACCCCGACTTCGACTTCCTTTCGTCATGAGAAGCTCGAAATTGCGGACAGAGTCACATTATCGCGAGAATCACGGGCACAGGAGTAGAATTCGAGACACCCTCAAAGTCGCACATACCAGCAGCCTCAACTTCAGGTATATGATGTACGTTATAACGCCGTTACTTCCCGAGGCCGATAACGCCACCTTCGAAAAATTGCTACGCACATGAAACTCGGTAATATCTCTCTCTACTGGCAAAAATCCGTGCTACTCCGTCGAATCAATGAGTACGACAAGCGCGACAGTCGTACAGTTGAAGAACTATTTCGATAACGGCGCACAATCTGCCGGTACGACATAGTTAACATGTATGATATCATCCCGCCGGTTTAATTCCGCAATGGCAATTTTCGCGATCTTCACGGTCACTGCTCGCGAAAGTCCATAGTACGTGGTCTCTCGCGTGGAGAAGGAGCAATTTCACTACGGCGCTTATACTAATTCGAATCTCTCAAATTTACATCCACTGAGTTGGCTAAAGTCGTTTCGAAGTAGTCTCGCCCCGGTTGAGCTCTCCCAATAACACTATTAAGTAAACGAAAATGCTAGACTGATAATAAAGTCCCGTCTATCTGGTAATTCGAAAGAGAGACTTGGAATTTCATCTATGCGAAGCAACTCTTACAACAAATCATGTTACTTTATGTTCGAAATTTAATGATTAAAACAGTATATTTACCTCTCATAAATGTAATTAAAAAGATCATCCCATCATAAAAGATCCCATCTCCAGAAGACTTCCATGATTATCGTGACATGTAACATACAATTGACGATAGAAATTTATATAATAATTTCTTAAATTACTAAAATTATCAATAATTTCTTAATAATTTATGAGAAATAAATGTATTGATATTTACTGATATGTATTGACTATTGATTTAACTATTAAATTCACATTATAAAATAATGGAAATTTCTTGTATTGGTAAAGCAACAAAATCACCAAAAGTTACATTCAGACTTTTATTTACAATACATTTACGACACGATACGACGTATTTGTTTGTGACAAATTTTCATCATTTTCTTAGTACTTCTTTTCTGTTTCGTCATTCTACGTGATAAATATGGCTGATCAGTTATAAGGGGCTCAACGTTGCCGAATTTCGCGATCTGAAGTCCTTAAAGTTATTACAAAGTTTACGTACATCAGACTGTCTGGGTTCATCCGTTTGTCACCGACGCGCATAATCAGTCCGGTAACGAGAGGACTCGAAGCTCGGCAGTCGTCGCTTTAGCTACCAATCGAAACGTGTTGAAGTGGGTGGTATTCTGCTCGTTTGTTATTCCGACGGAGGGGGTGAGAAAAAGAAGAAGCACGAAGGTGGAGGAAAAAGAAAGGGAAACAGAGTTGACGGGAAGCAGAGCGGGAGACAGGGAGGAAGCGAGGACCCTTAACTCGATCCCAAGTTCGACCTGAAAGGCTGACGTTTCCGTCCTTCAGCGGACGTCGCACTTTAAACGCCGACTATGACGACGACGAAGACGACCACCGGCGAGACCTCGACTCGACTCGGCTATACTCTACTCTACTCTATACTTTACTCTACTCCCGCACGTTATGCACGGGCATTCTGGCCGGCGGATTTTCGAACGACGAGAGAACGTAAATCTCGCATCGATGGCACTCGGCCGCTCTTCCTAGTTACGTGATATTCTATAACACACCGGCCACCGAGATCGTAATGGGCTCTTTAACGTAAATGTGTCAAGAACCACGGAAGCGGATGTAACGTAATAAACTCGCCTCTCGACCGCGCGCCGCTCATAGCTACTTAATATTGCGGGTTACGCGGGCGCTTCTCGCGGATATACAGGGTGTCCTATGACAAAATATATACATACTAAGAGAGCGTTTCTGGGGGATCAATTTGAGCAGAAAACTTCCTATAAACGTAGATGAAATTCACAATAGTTACCTACGTACAGACGTTCATCAAAACCAACGTTAAAACTGTAACTGAGTTACAGTTCAATTTTACAGTTAAAAATTGAGCTATGAGCTAATAATTGAGTTACAATTTTTTTTAATTCCATGTTATCGAGAGGAAAAAGTTCAACACAAATCAAAAGGTTATAAAAGCAAAGATTATTGAAAAAAATAAAAATCACATAAATTGTTCAAATTGTACTGCAATCTAAAATGGACAGAGTGGCCGCATGAAAAACCTCGTGATTTGCCGATATACATCATTAATATGCTGTATTAATGCAGGTCTCTCTCTCTCTCTCTCTCTCTCTCTCTCTCTCTCTCTCTCTCTTTGATGTTCACTCTTTTATACTTGAAAGAAAAACCTTCTTTCGCAAGATTAAGAAAAACCAACCAGATTTAGTTTTTAACTTGAAATGCTTATACCTAGTACATTGTGAAACTGTTGTAACTATTGTGAATTTCAACTATGTTTATATAGGAAGTTTCCTGCTTAAATTGATCTCAGGGATCAGGAGCGTCAAGGACGCTCTTAGTATGTATATGTTATGGGACATCTTGTGTACGCATATTTATTTTACTCGGTATCGTCGTCATAGCGTTGAGGAAAATTTGCACATGTCCGGGAAACGCGTCGTCAATGTCGCGCGAATTTTCGATGAAAATATGAGCACGTGTGTGTTTTTCTTTTTTTTGTAACGTTTATATCGACGTTATACGCGCTGAAAATATGTTGATTCAAGTTTGATTTTCGGCACTGAAAACACCGATAGAAGAAATTCTGGTTTTCAACACGACGGCAAATATTATGAAAGAAAGCAAACATCGCGAGCAAAAATAGATGCATGTGTGTATTGTTTTCTTTTCTATTTCTCTCTTTCTATCTCTCTCTATTTTATTAAACGGAAAATACGATTTGCGAAATCATGCGGCACGAGATGCGGACTTGATGTGACGCTACGGGTGGAATCTTCGCGCTGGCTGAACGTAAATGGCGCGCCGCCATTCTCACGCGGGGATTTATTTAGATTTAGCGTAGATCGCGAGAGAAGAGCGCGGAGAGACGACTAGGGAACAAAGTTAAATAAATTTCGCTCCTTCGACGACTCTCATCCCCCCTGCCCCATCCACCCTTTCCCATGCCGGCATCCCTGAGAGAGCACAGTGCGCGTAGATCCTCCGGTCTACAGAGGACACTTCACGTTGGCGCGTAAAAAATTCACTTTGCATTTTTACAATTCGCCGGGAAAAGGAATCGACGCAGTATTGCCGCCGGCATAGATATAGTCCTTTCGACACAGTCGAGGAAGCGCCCGCCGTTTCGCCGTCGCTCGTACTCCCGCACTTAAGGCACTCGTCTCTCTCCTCTCTCTTTCTGTCTCTCTCTCTCGACGATTCAAATTTTAATTCAATTACGAGGACGACGAGGCGCGCGAACGCGCCTTTCCCTACGTCTTCGCCAGTTCCGTCCACTTCTTTTTCTTGCGGGGACTTCTTCTTCGTTCCCCATCCCACGTCTTTACCCCTCTGGGCGAAATCTGAATTTAATTATGACCCTTCACGTAACCGTTTTAGTACCCACACCACTGTCCGTGGCCTATCTCGCTCTCGCATCATCCGCCACCGCCGCCACCGTCGGTGGACGAAAAGTCGCGCGGCCAATTCAGCCTCTGCGGATTCTCGGAGTCGGAACAGGATCGCTCGCGCGAAGTACTTTAAATCTTAAATGGCATTTAATTCCTCCCCATTACTTCCCGATCTGTCCGTTCGCGTCTCATCGAATCTGCTGCCACCGCGACGACGACGACTTATCAGTTTCACGCTCGATTCCCCGACCGCGCGAGACTAGAACGTGTAAGTAGCTAAAGACGGTGGTAGTCAGCCCTGCGTAATGATGAGCGCGCTTCCAGCATAATTGAACTCGCAATTATATCCGTCACATTGTATGCTCGCGGTGGAACCAATCTTTTTTAATGGATAACTCTTTTAATTGATAACTTTTTTAATGGATAAATACATGTGGTTATTTGCAAAATAATAGAGGATTTTCTTCAGTTCAGGACTTTGTTCAGTTTGACTTAAACTGTCGCATAATATTTTTATGAAATTCTTCTAAAAGAAAAAAATTATCGGGATTGTAATAACATCAAAATTAGAAGCAATCATTCTTGTTTCTTGTGTCGCATGGCTCTCATGGCCGTACAATCGTATATTTGTTATTTTTTACTCACCGGAATATCTCGAATTCAAAGCTGGCCATGTTCTTTCGGAGAAATCCTGAATAAGAAGATATAGTTGTACAATTAAATTAAGGATTCGAGCGAACGAATAAGTACGGGGAGATAGAACGGATTAACCCATTACAATTGCACTTGGGCGACTTTTATTCGGACAACTATATCTCAGCGTTCGATCGTAGAGGGTTAAATGAGGAGCACGGGAAATTTGTGAAACTTACCTTCGAGCTGACCCTGCTCAACCCAAGCCAGATCCTCCTGTACCGCGTCAATGTCCACGGGAACCGCAGCTACCCTTGCGGTGTGGTTGTAAGCTATGCCAGATCTGAAACAGAATTAATGTGTGTCTGATTAGTTATATTAATCACAACTTCTCATAAAATTAATTGCCAAGTACCGCCAAATCGAGAATAAGATATTCCAAGTAAGAATGAATCAAGACAATGCGTAACTCTCTTTTAATAACTGTAATTTAAACAAAATGTATATATGTGAAAGAGACAGTATTATTTTTTATATTTGAAACATTAATTCATCAAGCTCAATAGAAAGGGAGAGAGAGAAGAAGAGAGAGAAGAGGAAAAAAGAATATAAAACAATAGATAATAATACAAAAGCAAAAACAATATTTGTGGATAAATAAAATACTTTTGTGTATACTGAGAGAAAATATCTAAAAATAAGTAGATATTTATTTAATTAAATTAAATTTCAATTATATTATATTTAAATTACATTATATTATATTATATTATATTTATTATATTTAATTATATTATATTATATTTATTATATTTAATTATATTATATTATATTTAAATTACATTAATTAATTAATTAATTAATTACTAGATTACATTTATTTAATTTACTTAAAACTAAATTCTTTTACTACGAAAGAACAAATAATTGCTTTTACGAAAAACTGAGGTATTCTAAGGTTTGAAGAGAATATATATTTTGTCATTTGTGAAATGTATCTCATATTAATATAAGTAAATATGCTGTGTGCACCCGACAAATAAATATTTACTATTCCTCAGATATTTTTTCTCAGCGTAACGGTAGTTGAAAGTACGCGAGGTATTAAATGTTGAGTAGAAATAATAGTATAAAATAAAGCAGAAGAAAAAGGAAAAAAAAAGAGCCAATGACAACACGTACTACCTTTTCAATTTCGAGACACACTCGCTGGGAGAACGATACTGACACAATGCACACACACGTACGAACCGACTTAAGGTCTGTTGCTCCAACTTTTTGATAAGTTAAATCATATATCTGTTTTTTGTTTTTCCTTTAACTTAGACAAAGATACAAATATGATTTAACTATCAGTTAATTTACCAAGAAGTTAGAACAAGCGACCCTTAATCCTTATAATGCCGCACAACGATATATCGTTGTTAGCAACACTTGCGAAAAGTGCCGGACTATCCGCGTCGCCAAAGAACTCTGTCTCAAAACTAATTTTATAAGATATTATAAATGGTTGAATTTCTTTTCAGAAACTCTTCTCAAACCCTATCAAACTACATCAATTTGGTCCGGTATTTTACGCTTAGGTTCATTTTTTTCGGTCGTCACTAAAAGGGCTAATGTATTTTTGCACATGCACTATTCACATTGAAAAAATCGAAAACGAGCCGTGTAAGCCGTTGCATTCACTCACGCGCTCAAAACGGGTCCCTTGTCAGACGCGTGTCTATGTCTGTGTCGCGCGCGGCCGACCGCGTCCTTCAAAACAACACGCGTTTGGTACAAACGATGATAACAGTCTTGGGCGCGACAGTGAGCAGTGCGAACTGCGTCGCTCTTCCCGATTCTCCCGACGTAATTATCGCGCGCGCTCAAAGACGAGTTACGTTAATTCGCGAGTGTGTGCATCGCGTCGGTGTCAATCCCCTGAGCAACGAAAGCGTCTTGAAACTTCGCAGGTAATTACCTTTTCGTTCATATTGAATTCCAAGGAGAATCGCGTATTATCTCAATGCATTATGTTACATTGTATTACATTATAATGTTAACTTTTTGGAGCACAGTGGTTTCACCGTGAGATCACCTATTAGAATCAAATCACAGCTTCAGGCACAGTGATCCCGTAACGAAATCACCGCTCAGCCTGTGCATAGTGATGCACTTTATCGGTTTTTTGTATTACTTATAATATCCGCTTCAGTTTGCGCGCGGTATTGGCAAAAGTAGGGAAATAGAACAAATTTCAAATGGAATGATCTCTTGGATTGTGTTATTCTAGATGTGAATATTTTATAGGAATGCAAATTTTTAAAACCCTGTGCTTCAAAAAGCGCATTAAATATGCACATTGCTCTAAATTCGCAATTTGTCGAATCTCCTCGTTTCTTATGACTAATTTGTTATAACTAAAGCCAAAAATTTCATCTCTTGTTTTAGATCTGTCGGAACTCGTGGGTAGCTTTCTGGTGGACACAGATGCGGCAGCACCGGAGGATCCGATTCGAGCCGAGCAGAGCCGGAAAGTAAATTTAAAAATTTTCTACACTGCGCTTCGAACTCTTTGCGATTAAAAAATACGAATTTATTCGTGAAACATATATTATAATTATATTTAAAATATGTATTTATAAAAGTATGTCTATTTATTTATTTCAGATCTGAAAGCGGAACGTAGCTGGCTCTGAATCGGTGATATCGGTAAGTCAGAAAATTGAATGTGAAAATTGAGTATTGACCGATATATAGATTTATATATTAGTCATATTTATATATTCGTAATGACAAGCTTTTCGTGACGCTCGTTGAAATCAATGCTATTTACGTCGCATATAAATGTCTGCATGCTAGTTTTGGTATATTCATGTTTTATTTTTGTATGTTTATGTTTTTTTTCGTACAAAACATGTTGCTCGGACCATTTGGGAAATCGTTTTTTCATCACATTCCTATGTTATATTCCGAGTCAGAAATAACAATGCACAATAAATTTTATGAATACTGACTTGTTATTCTAACCGGACTACCTAAACCTTCTGTTTCGTTTGTCCTTCATATCAAATACGCGTTCAAATATCTATTTCATCGCAAAATTTCCAACATCAAAAAATAATGAACGGAGTACGAGAAAATAAAACGTATTGGTTTATTCATTCATTAGTCTGTTTAATTTTCAACAAATATTGAATGTTTCTCTCATGAACATATCTGATATATTTTGATCTTTTTGGTAAATAATTATTCATACGTATTACTTTATCTGCTCTTATGTTATGATACGAGTTACGATTAGTCAGCGGGACTGTTCATTCCGTACGATTCCCTAATTGTTTCGAGCGTTATGTAATGTGCATTAAAATTGCGCCACCAATGCTATACATTATCGCGTGTTCTATGCAATTCATTCGCGTTAGAGATTTCGCGATCACCGCGAGATTGTCGACCGTTCAGATTTTTCATACGTGCATTCGCGTCGCAAGGAGCGAAACAGAAGTTGAGTCTCGTGAAATAAAATTCGCCAAAGTATCGCGGAGATAAGCTTCGGCGATGCGTCCCGAACGTACGATCCGACGTGATGAGGTGATCACGTATCTGCTACAGCAATTATTCCGCTCGCGGATGCGTTAAT
Source organism: Odontomachus brunneus (assembly GCF_010583005.1). Lineage (NCBI taxonomy): Eukaryota > Metazoa > Arthropoda > Insecta > Hymenoptera > Formicidae > Odontomachus > Odontomachus brunneus. The sequence goes on along the minus strand of NW_022639735.1, from coordinate 113,723 downwards.
TTCACGATCGTCGGTACTCAGTGCGGCGTGACTCGCAAGTATGTCTTGCCAAAACGTCAGGATTTGTCGTACCGTGAAAAATCTGCATATTAAACACGAATTCCGATTTTATCTCTGATTAGTCGAGTTTGCAAATTCGCGCGATAAATCAAAACTTTTCGTCGATACCATCGAGATATGGACGTTAAGCGTCGCCGAAACATGGATATTCGCGTCGCGAGTGCAGTGAACTGCAATCAACGACTTGGGACGACATGAGGAAGTTGGACAGAGTCCCGGATAAGACGATGGACTTGGCTGGACTCTGCTGGACTTGGCTGGACGATGGTGAACGTCGGTGGTCGTCTGCGGTGAGTGTGCAATTCCGACGCATGCGATGCGTTATCACATAATGTATTCGTATCGTAAATTGCATTGGTTTCCAACGAAGAGCGTAGGGGCAGTCACACGTTGCCATTTAAGAGCATTTGGAGTTCAACACTCGGAGAATTTAATATCCATGTTGAAAGTGCAACATTTCATTGCGCGCTCTGGATTAAGTATAATTGGAGTCTAAAATTTTGCATGAGTATACAGCTTGGATAAACATTCCGAAATAGAGGCATTTGTCATTTCGAAATTACATATTGCTAAATTTACTTTCGAGAGAGAGAAAGAGCTTTATCCGTGAGTATTTTTGAAATATTATTATTTGAAATATTATGTCATTGGTGCGCGGCATCTGAGAACGCATTCGATATTTTGAGGCAACGTGCGCGCTCGCTCTCTGTGTTTCCGCGCGAGTATATCTGCTCCGGTATACTTTTCCTACAAAATCTACGACGCAGGCACGATCATTCTTTGTGCCACGGCTAAAGCCTTAGCGCTCCTTCTAATGGCGCATTCAATATTCGTAATGAAGAACTGTACCTACTTCAGTCTTCATTCATTCATCGCGGAACTCTTTGTCCGGCTCTTGTCCTTCTTCGCTGTGAATGCGCGTACATACTTAGAATTCTCTTTCTCCGTTACTCGCGAGCCTTCCACCTTGTTTTGCCTCCCCCTAGCTCTTTATTCCACCCCACCGCCCTCCCCCTATCTTCCTCCCTCGGCCCCGACCACCCTAGCCTTCCTCTTCGCCATTTTATTTATTCGTTCTGCCGTTCTTGCTTCGCCATCGATTCCCCTCGAGACCTCGTAGCTTCCACGATAATTAAACTAATACCAATTAAACGTACCGACGACCGTTAATTAATGGTTTCTGTACCATTCGAGCGCGGCTCGCACCGCTGCCGCGCCGTTTGTAATATTACGTTATATGCATCCGAGTTTGGGTAGTTGCTAATTTTAATGTCGTGTGGCCTCTCTCTCTTTCTCTCTCTGTCTCTCTTTCTCTTTCTCTCTCTCTTTCTCGCTCGCTTATTCGCTCGCAGTGGAGATTATGTTTTCTCGCGTAATGTTTACATAATTTCCTTTCTCGTATTTTGCACGCTTAATATGTTTCCCGCGCTCCCACCGCCCGCCTTACATAAGCCCTGCGAGCGGATTAGTTTCCTACGGACCTGGTACACGAATTCAAGCGAGAAACCAGAAAAAAACGGTTGATTACTTGCAGCTCTTACCGACAAACATGCATGACACGTTAATTTGCGTGGTATAGTCAGGCGTGACATTTTATAATTGGCCATAGTTATATATAAGAATGGTCCAACCCACAAAATTATGATTTCTGAACTTTTGTTTACTAATGGATAACCCATATCACATAAAACGGTTCAAACTTTCTGGGCGCCTAATATTAATTAAAGAAAAATTTATTTCCTGCTAAGTGCACTATTTTTTTTAGTTGCGTTTTTTTTACCTCTTTTAAGTATTAAGTTTGTCAATGAATATCCTTAACCCTTTAAGGCGCATAATTCATGTAACATTCTAGTAACTTTTTTTTTATGAAATATTGTAAAAAACACTCTAAATAGCACATTTATAAGGTTTCAACTGCCCGATCCGAAGTGGTCCCTATTGTTACCAGTGATACTTAAAGGATTAAAGAAAATAATATTGACTATGTTAGATTTCTTGAACAATTGCGAAGAACCTTGGTTCTATCTGTGACTTTTATGAATCATGTATCAAATTTTTATTTTCATTTCTCTCGAAGCATATTTCAAAACGTGGATCATTGTTACATAACTACGGCTATTTTTATATTCTCGGGTATTCGAAAAATATATATGAACGCTCATATGCGGACGCGTTTACCTACTCGGATGTTTCATTGATGTTTGGAATATTCGGTTAATTTATTTTACAATAATCTGAATACATGGATATTGAAGAGGCGCGTTTGTAATCCTTTGTTTTTACACGGGAAAACGTGCTGAGCGAACAAAATCACGCGAACGATAGGAATCCGAGGAGCGAGTACCGTGGAGATCGCAAAAATCCGGATCGGCGGTCCTTCCGGTACGACCTGGTATTTAACACGGTAGCATGGAGGGTATTCTAATTAAACGGTACACGTTTGATCTCCGGATGGAATGCCAAGACCGGCATCGATTACTCAGCCAATTTGCGACACGACTCGCCGCCTCTCTGTCCCCCTTCGAGTCAGTTTCCGTGAATCTCCAGGAGGAAATGCCATGAATGCGGCTATATCGCGCGTTCGAGGTCGAAGAATCCGAGCATGAGGATTAAGTCGAAGAGCCGATAAATTGGCATAGGTCACAAGAGAGAGAGAGAGAGAGAGAGAGAGAGAGAGAGAGAGAGAGAGACGAGGAGAAAATGCTCCGCGCGTGCTACCGACATTTATTAACTTCGAAATTCAGATCCGTATTAGTAGACGTTACTTGCCTCAGGTGAGATACTCAGATTTGAATTTAAGCCCTATTAATAGTCGTTGCTTAAAACTTACTACGTGTTTCAACTGGTAAACTCAGATTTAACTCTAAATTCAGACTTGAGTGTCACGTAAAACAAGACTCAAATAAGGCTATACAGGCCTTAAAAGTTAGTTATGAGTTTTAAAACTGAATCGTGAAGATGTAGTATATCGTATAAAAATATAATACAATTCAAAATAAATAACTCAAATCTAACTGTAGATTCAGATCTGAGTATTTTGCGTAGAATAAGTTTCAAGTGAAGGATTATTAATGTAGGCTTCAAACAAAAGAAATTATCGCTTTACGATTTGGCGAGATTATAGGGGAGACACTCCACGAAATTCGCGGAGATTGTGATGAGAAATTCGCGGCTCCTACTTTGTATTGACTTTTCAATTTCCCAGAGCCGCTAAAGCGCGAGTCCGTTGATGCGCACGCTCGTTTTCCGGTTTAAAAAGAACGCTTTGTAGGCAACGACGCGCGAGCCACCAAGTTCCTCCCTGTGTCTTTCACGATAGCGTAAGTCCCCGCAAAATCCCGCGACGGAAATGGAAAAAGCATAGCGCACCACCGGCGCGTACGGCCGTATGACTGCGAGAACCGCAGCGACATCCGCCGTGGCGTTCTCTCGCAGCCGGGCTGCGGTAGGATTAAGTAGCGACGCGTGCTTCCTGCCGGCTCCACGCCCGGGCCCTTAATTCGCTCCTCGAGGGAACGTGACCCGGGGATAAATTTGAATTTGTGCAAACTGCACTTGCCCCCTCGCGACCAAGGGCCTCGAGAGAGACAGACAGACAAGGAGAGAAGGAGGGAGGTAGGAGTGCAGGCTAGGGTTGCTCTTATACGGGAAGAGAGAAAGAGAGAGAGAGAGAGAGAGAGAAAATGACGAGATCTAAGACAACAGCCTTAAGAGGATGCCGGACATGAAAACTTTACCGACATAACATTGACTTTTTTCTGCAAAGTTTACATCTTGTTGCTTGCACAGAATTACAAACGTTTTTACACAACAAAAATGCATGTAAAAATTAATTGGAGCATTGCTCAATATGTGACGAAAACGAAAAAAATGTTTAAATTTAAATTTTGAGCTGTCAGTTAGTGCAATATTTGTTTAATACATTCTGCAGGTCGTAGATACCTAAACTGTGGATACTTCAATTAGGAAAATTTCAAAGATCACTATTACACTTTCAGAATTTAATTTCGATGCCAAAAAAGATACGAAAAGTTTGTAGAAAAGTTTATGATTACATGCGGTTAAGTTTTCTGACAACTATGATAAAGTAGAGCGAAAAATTAGTTTACGGATATTTTTCGAGATAGCACTATACTTTTATCGCACTTTTCACAACGTCCGAATATTCCGAGTGTGCATATATATATATATGTATATAGTTTCCCACGCAACTGTTTATCGCAACGATGATAATAAATGAATAAAGACGAAGAAATCGAAAAGAAATCGTCGTAACGACACGCCCGAATTGCTTTCCTATGCGTAATAGCAATAATTAAATAATAACCGAATAAATTAAATAATAATCGAATAAAGAAATAATAATACTCGAATATTAAATAGTAGTGATAATAATATTTGCTCAACAATCGTGTGATAATATTCATGAGTAGATAATAACGGAATAACGATGATCGAATAATCGGTAATAACAATACCTAGGTAACGGTTGTAACAAAAACTCTAGGTTTCACAAAGGCTAGGAGTAAACACGTCATGTAAACACGCGTGC
>NW_022639735.1:108776-109101 GCF_010583005.1 Odontomachus brunneus | reverse complement strand
ATATTGCGGAATTGTCTTCGCAAAAGTATTGCGGAGCTGTATTGCAGCTTACTTGCTGCATCATCGAAACGTTATATTAGGGATATTTCGTATTGTACGTGAGAATCTCGCACAGATTACTTCGCCCACGCGTCGAAAAATTTCGTGAGATCGGCCTTAGCGTCGCATGTTCTATTCGCTTACGGATTCCGTTTTCTTCGTAAGCGATTCGCGTCGCGCGTGTATCAAAGCGATGCACTACAACTCGATCGAACCGTTTTGAATTCGTTGCACCTACTCGTCAGTTATCCGAAAGGCCGATATTTCCTCGAAGACGCAGTTCACA
>NW_022639735.1:108461-108766 GCF_010583005.1 Odontomachus brunneus | reverse complement strand
TCAGATAGAGAAACGTTGCGATCGAGTTCCTCAATGCCGATCAAATATTACTATCATCTATTTAATATTCGAGTATTATTACTTCTTTATTTGATTGTTATTTAATTTATTCGGTTATTATTTAATTATTTCTATTACGCATAGGAAAGTAACTCGGGCGTTACGACAATTTCTTTACCTCGTCTTTAATCAGTTATTATCGCCGTTGTCCAGTTATTGTTATTCATTGTTAACGATAATAACGAAATAATGATGGTCGAATAATCGGTAATAACAATATCTGGATAATAGCTCTAACAAAATAA
>NW_022639735.1:108332-108451 GCF_010583005.1 Odontomachus brunneus | reverse complement strand
GACATAAATCGCATTGGGTCCGACGGGAAGCAAAGTAAGAATTGGAATTTGCAATTCGCCAGAGTTATATAAGAATGATCCAACCAAAGAATTTAGCACTGAGATTCTCGCAATAGTTC
>NW_022639735.1:107813-108322 GCF_010583005.1 Odontomachus brunneus | reverse complement strand
AACAAAAGAATTTAGCTCTGAGATTCTCGCAATAGTTCAACGAGTCAAGCATTTCCATTTCTTTAAGAGTACTGATTAGCTAAATTCTTAGAAAAATGTGCAAAAAGACGCGACTGGTAAAAAAACTATTTGTTAATTCATTTCAAACATTTATAAGACTTGCATATTTTTGTATGGTTTAAAAAAAATGTGAATGGAGTATTCATTGATAAAATCTTTTAATTTTTTTAATTGGATCATTGTTGCATGATAATGACCAATTGAAATTTTAATTCGGCAGGCTTCTTTCTCGTCGGATTGTTTCTTGATGACACATTAAACAAATACTTTTCAACGTGTCATATTTATCTGCTCTATATATGTTATATATGCTATCTTTATGATACGTTTATTTCGTTCTGTATCGTTTCCGGGGTGACAACGCGTGTTTGTGTGACTCTGTAGCACACCCAGTACCTTGAAAATATTCTTCCAATATCCCTGAATCACCTCCATAACGTTAGATCCGT
>NW_022639735.1:107045-107803 GCF_010583005.1 Odontomachus brunneus | reverse complement strand
AAACTATCCGAAATAGTGCTCTCTACGCTAACGCGAAATAACTTATAACCTACCATAACCCAGCCTACCTTCGGCCTATGGGCAGAATAAGTATCACGGTGCATGCGCGAGAATCCGTATGTGCTACTATGACGAATCTAACGTTATGGGGGTAATTCTGGGATGTTGGAAAAATATTTTCAAGGTACTGTGTGTGCTACAGAGTCACACAAACACGCGTTGTCATCCCGGAAACGATGCAGAACGAAATAAGCATATCTGACGTAATTTTCGAAAATAGACCTTTTCAAAAGCGAGTGTTTCTTTAGAAAACCCTAAAAAACAATTCGAAATAGTGCTCTCTACGCTAACGCGAAATAACTTATAACCTACCATAACGCTAGATCCGTCATAGTAGCACATACGGATTCTCGCGCATGCACAGTGATACTTATTCTGCGCATAGGGCGAAAGTAGGCTGGGTTATGGTAGGTTATAAGTTATTTCGCGTTAGCGTAGAGAGCACTATTTCGGATAGTTTTTTAGGGTTTTCTAAAGAAACATTCGCCTTTGAAAAGGTCTATTTTCGAAAATTACGACAGATATGCTTATTTCGTTCTGTATCGTTTCCGGGGTGACAACGCGTATTTGTCTGACTCTGTAGCACACCCAGAACCTTGAAAATATTTTGCCAACATCCCAGAATCACCCACATAACGTTAGATCCGTCATAGCAGCACATACGGATTCTCGCGCATGCACAGTTGTACTTATTCTGC
>NW_022639735.1:106416-106547 GCF_010583005.1 Odontomachus brunneus | reverse complement strand
CCCAGAATCACCCCCATAACGTTAGATTCGTCATAGTAGCACATACGGATTCTCGCACATGCACCGTGATACTTATTCTACCCATAGGCCGAAGGTAGGCTGGGTTATGGTAGGTTATAAGTTATTTCGCG
>NW_022639735.1:106045-106223 GCF_010583005.1 Odontomachus brunneus | reverse complement strand
TGAAAAGGTCTATTTTCGAAAATTACGTCAGATATGCTTATTTCGTTCTGTATCGTTTCCGGGGTGACAACGCGTATTTGTGTGACTCTGAAGCACACCCAGTACCTTGAAAATATTTTGCCAACATCTCAGAATCACCCCCATAACGTTAGATTCGTCATAGTAGCACATACGGATT
>NW_022639735.1:77560-104616 GCF_010583005.1 Odontomachus brunneus | reverse complement strand
GTATACGGACCCGCCGAGGGACACCATACCTGCCTCTGAGTGTACATCCGAGTTTGGTTATGTCAAGCTTAAGATAGAGTTCTTGTACCGTTGCGAAATTTTCTTACACGAGATTTGATTACGAAGTTACGATGAAGAAACTCGAGGTGTAGAATTATGTTTCTGAGGTACTAGATCTATTCTTTCGCTCTGCACTGTTGCAGTAAGTTAGAGTGAAACAAATATATATTTGTCTCACTCTAACTTGTTGCATCAGTACGGCAGCGCAGAGCGAAAGAATAGACCTACAGTTTCAGTATCTAACATTCGCGCATTTTTTGTCTACAGCAGGACAAGAATGGATCGACACGTTGCTTTTCTACGTGTCGGACAGGAATACGGCGTTCTATATATAGAAAAGTACTGCATTCAAGTGAACTTGCTTGAAAATTCTTTCATAAGTTTATATATCCACAAATCTATTATGCAAGTTCATCACAAGCATTAAAGTTATTTAAGATGCCTTCTAAATCCTAGTAAGTTTAATATTTCAACTAAGAATATTAAATTAAGACAAAAATTCAGCTTGTTTATTACGCAGGAGAATCAACTTCTTATTCGATAAAATTGTATCATTTTTGTCAAGAGAATAAATTCTTCTTTTAAGTAAATAGTAAAATAAACTTTTTTAAAATTTGTAATAAGTATATTTTAAAACTATTAGCTAGAAAATATTCTTTATTGAAGATACTCAAAAGAAGGTAAAGATAATAAACTGAGTAATCGCTTTTCTTAGCAATAGTTCTGTGTACACACAAAACAATATCATTCTGTTGGCAAGAAAAGCAAATTTAGTTTCTTTCTTTTAAAGTAATGGCTATTTCCAATAAAGAATATTTTCTTGATAATAGTCTTCAAACATATTTATCATAAATATGAGGATATATTGTCATGTATACTTAGAAAGATACAGAAATTAGATACAGAATAAAGAAATTACACTTATTTCAAGAATATCGTAAAACTTTATCGAAGAAGATGGTTAGACTTTATGTAATAAGCAAACCGAATTTTTCTTTTTATTTAATATTCATGATAAGAGTGTTGATCTTATTAATATTAAGAATGTATTTTGAGTAAATTTAATGCTTACGATAAACTCGTGATAAATCCAGGAATGTATAAACTTATAAAATACTTGAAATAAAATTTACTTGAATATGCGTTTTTCTATTTATACAGCAGCGGAGCACGAAACGAAGTTACGTGTGACAGATGTAAGTCGTAATCTACAAATTTTAAAACATATTGCATTATAGCATTGCAAGACGCGCTCGAGAGCACGCGTATATATAAATAGACTTCCTCCTCCCGTATTTTTTCTTGCAACACTCAACTTTTTAATTCAATTAACTTCTGGCTTCTCGATTAAAACATTTTAATTTCTATATTTTCTAAGAAAAATCAATGTTACGAGAATTTTCACTTGTGTAATTCGCAAATTAAGTCCTAAACACTTCTCTCCGCGGGAGACATGAAAGAATTTACTTTCCAAATTATACTTTTGCCGTTTCTCCCGCTAAAGCGCGATGCATAGAATATGGAAAACTCGGGAGAATTCTATTTAAATATTTCAGAACTATTTCATATAGCGAGTATTTAGAGCGCGGCTGTGCTCAAGTTGTAACTAGCGCTGCTCGTCCCTCTGAGTGAGATATATAGCGCACTGTTATATCTCTAAAAGAACCGTCTCCAAATAACCATTTCGTTATGATGCCAAAGTTCTCCCTCACCGTCGACCCTTGTACAACTCAAGATATTTCGCGAAGCCGGTCCGGCTTGCGCCGCTTTCGCTCGTTAATTCGGCTGTTCGTTTCCGCGAGTCGTTGCGCGCCCAAATGCGCGCGTCGGGGTTCGCCGAAAATTAGCACGACGGAAGAAAATAGCGAAACATTTTGTTCTGCAGTATCCCATTACGTTCTATGGCTTTCAACGTATCGTCGTGTTATCCGGCTGATATATCTCGTATGTCTATCCACCCTCGCGCCACCGTTAATAGCAGGCAATTTCGTGTTCCCTCGGCTAACCCGTGTAATTGAGCCAATGTGTGTTAATCAGAGGCGCCTCATTTGCCACGGGGAATAGTCCAAATTGCTTTTGTTACCTGGAATATCTTGGTGCGCGCGGCAATGCCTATATTGATTCACGAAATTGACATTCTGCGTGAAGTATGCAAAACGCGTATCTCTCGTGTGATGCATCGAATTAAATTCAGCGTATCCCTTCAAACGGATACACTATACTTTACCTCGATAAATGTTTCTCCTTCGTACTTTTTATGTACATAATATTGTTTTCTCCCTTTCTTATATCGCAATATTTATATTCAGCTTCTCTGTGGCGACACGGATACAATAATAATAATTATTGTATATCATTAATTCGCGATAAATTTGTATCGTTATCAACGCACAACATTGCGATACTTTTGGAAACTATTAAAAATCAATACCTTATTTTGTGCGCACAATGACGCTGCATCAGAGCGGAGAATGTTTTGCAGAGGACAGATAGCATGTGACAGATTTTTGTAATACAATTTCGCATACCTTCCATGTCATTGCGCTCAACATATTCCTGTTATTTCATTGAGGCTTCAGGTTTTGCGTGTAAAATGCGCGACGTGTATCGTTATATCGGAATGTAACACAAAAATTATACAATGATCGTTGATAAAAGCTCTTACTGCGCAAGTATTTATATTGATTAGTTATTATCGATTATATTTTCGTCCTTTGCTGAAAATATAAAATAGGAATATCGCAGAATTTCTAAAAAAATGGGGAGAAAAAGAATTCTGGAAGTGACAGACTCTTGATTCAAATAATGGCTGGAAAGTATTGCAAAGCTCTGTGTGTATGTGTCGCAAAGTATAATGCAAAAATATGTAAATCCACTGATGGAGAGTCATTATGGTAATGCGGTTCTACGATGCAGGCTTTAGCTCAACGTGTGTGTGCTAATCACGTGTGCTAGAGCCTAGTACAATAATGTACTATTGCCAGGGGATCACATCGGTCCGAGTCAGCGCAGTTAATTTTCGATAGTACGGAATCACCCTCGTGGTAATTGTCGCCCATGACTTCAACCGCGGGTCGTCTTTGTCTACTTGTTCTATACGAAAGCATCACGGTGTGATTTTCCGCGGTTGTATGCATGAATAACTGCATCGCCGATGAGAGGGCATGCGAAAATTTATTTTACGGAATCCGATGGAATAATACAGGTTTCATATCATTGGAATTCGCGAATAATTAAATATACCGAAATATATTTTAAAGCCGGTAACTTTTAACATTTTTTAATTCGGAATATTTGGACTCACAGTTTGATTAATTATTAAAGCTATTGTGTGACACTCACCTGCAAATTAAATTTAATGAAAAGAGATTAATGTAGGATTATTTCTGTGAAATTTAATTACCGACTTTTTCAGAACTGAAGAACCGTTTGATATATTCTATTTTTGCTTCCCATTTTTTTAACAGTAGCATCATGCATTTTGCATATTCTTCTCGTAAGGAATTACAGATAATTTTTCCGTTCTAATTTCTATTATAAAATTAGAGGGAGAAATTCGGAATAATATGTCTGAATTCCAAATTCTCTCAGAATAGAAAGGAATTAACTCCAACGTGTCCTATTTTTTCTTGGATAAAATATTCAAGTTTTTACGTCCAAATTACTTAAAAATAGGTAGATTATATAAAACGAATTTTCTTTTATAGGGAAGAATTGAAATGGATCACGAGGTCGGAAAAACCAATCCGAGATTTCAAAGATCATGAATTAAATTTCACAGCACAAATCGTCATCATTTTTTATAATTCTCTTAATTTTTTCTGTCCTTTTTTTTACATTGTGTCACTGTACTTTCATAATTTTCTATTTTTGGATAGCTCACTGACAATCCATTAAAGGATGCAAGATTTTTCTCTTTTTATCATCGTCAAACATTACCACATTGTTCAAAGTAAATGCAAATAATAATGGGTTTAATCTACTTGTGATAGTGGTTAAAATGTATCATATTTAAAATTCAAATACTAAAGTTTCCGCATCGGGGATGTAAATCAAATGTGATGCAAATGTAAGGGAAATTAGATGATTAGAACTTTTGCATTGTTATTACTTGTTATTTAGCTACATGAGAAACAAAGTTTCACCATAAGAATATCTACTTAGAAAAGTTAATACACAGTCGAGAATTCTTCACAACTATCTGTGTGCTTCAATTGTACAAGTTATGGTGGAAGTACAAGTAGCTCTCTTTTTGAGTTACATGCGTCTATCTAGTACGATTCTAAAACATCAAACATTTGTTGAAAATAGAAATTTGCGAGAGGCACTAGAATTTAAACTATTTTAAGCCTCCAATTTTATTTTTTCAATAAACATTTGATGACACGTTTTAATATCAGAGAAATGAAACTTCTTACGTTCTTATATTCGGCAATTTTGTCGTGTCGATAATGTTTTTCGCCACTTCTTGCTCTTTAAGTAAATTAGATGACTGAACTTAACAGATACAACCGAATAATCGTGTCTGATAGCACACGAAGGCGGCAACACTCGAGGGATCTTTCGCTCCTCTCGCATCATTAAGGATAATGCACGAAATACTCGCCATCGTAAGGATCTCTAAATTACCTTTCCCACAAGGTCAATCCTGTCATTAAGCGAGAGATCCAATCTTGTTTCGGAACATTCACGATTAACCTTTGCTACGGTGAAGTCATTCATTTATCTGTTCTTTTTTATGTAATTATCACATTTTGTTGTATTTAAGAAGTAGTTAATAAAAGTTCCCTAATTTTTATACTGATCTGCTTTATTATTCAAGTATAATTCTATCGTTCTTTAAATACTTTAATGGAGTTTTACACAATGAAAAATTGTAATGTCCTGTTGAGTATTTAAATATTATATTTCCAAAGGACTAGTTAACACACATCAAAATTTGGTGTAATGAGTACGCAGACAGATTTTTATGATTATCACGACGTGAGACAATTGACGATGGAAACAATTCAAAATAATTCACAATTCTTTTCTTCAATTTTTTAAATTATATCTATAGATAAATATATTGTGTCTTGAATTAATTATTAAATTTATATCGTGCAATAATGTAAATTTTTTGTTTCATTAATACAGCAACAAATTTACTAAAAGTTGCACTCAGATTTTCATATTACATTCAACATGACATATTGTTGAAAGCAAATTTTTGGTAATTTTTTTTTTCGTGATTCTCTGTTTCGTTATTCTATGTAAATAGAATTCTATTTAAATATGAGTGAGATCTGAACATTTATGATTCAACGTTGCTATATTTTAAAATTGTGAAATTTACTTATATCGCACAGTTTATCGGGATGAGACTTAAACTCAGGATATGATAAAAAAAATTGTTGTTGTAAGGTGACAAATATTTCGTATTATATCTCACATTTTTATGCACAATTGTCGCACAGAGGTCTACGAGGACCGCGAACATGGCGGCGGTCATAATTCTGTCGACGAGAAGCGTAGTATAGCCGAGATGACATTTGTTATCTCGCACAGGACATACACGCACACACACACACGTACACACGTATATGCACACACACGCGCGTCTCTGTGAGAGAAGTTTTCTACTCCTCTTAATCGTCGGTCGGCTCACAGGCTCGGAAGTTTCTTTTCTCGCCGCCCAACTCGTCGCATTTACTTCCAACGGAGATCGCGGCAACTTTTCCTTAATATAACTAAATGACTGGTCTGAAGGCCGTCGAGAGAATGTTCTCGCGAAAGTTGGCGCTACGAAGATGAAGAAGCCGCAACGGTTCCGAGACCTGCTCTCGGATTAGACCAGTTTACCGAGATGGTGTGTCGTGCTCCGTAACCGTCACGATTGCACACACTCTGAGACTCCCTCGGAGGTACGTTTTGCGCGGCGTTTGATAAGGCTTTGCAAGGACGCGCCTTCGAATCTCGGTCGCTCGCTATCGAGGCAGCGGGCGATTGAATCGGGCCATTAGGAAATGCCAAGGCGCGCTCAAGTGTGTCCCGTGTCTCCCTCTCTCTCTTTTTTGCTCATAAAATATTCAAGCTGCAATCGCTCACTGTTAATTTCGAGAGGGTTTACTCAAACAGGGTCGTTGACGAAACGAACGAAGCGATAAGAGCGATGGGGAACCGCTGTAAATATTTTTCTTCTTTTTTTTTGTGGCGAATAACCCGAGATAAAATAAATGTGTACTCTCCAATTTATACGTCCAGCATTTCGTGCGCCAGTACGCGCACTATGGCGCTCGGTACGTCGCGTCGCACCAATTGCGCTCTAATTGCATCGCGCACGGCCACAATAGATCGCCCGGATAGATCTCCCGACGACTCTTTGTCCGGGGGAGTACTCGCGGCGCTCGTTTCCCCGATCGCGGCCGAATCTTATCTTCTTCGTGGTCGCTCCAGCCGCGCGTGCCATAAATCTTGAGGCGAGAAAGAGAGAGAGAGAGAGAGGGAGAAAGAAAGAGAGAGGCGGTCGAACGGCGTTACGTATGCGGGACGAGTCTAGTCGTGCAACAACCCCCTTGTTTCGAGCCCGCCGCGTCACTCTTGAGGCCGAGCTCTCCATTCTGAAGGTGACCACCATCTAGCTCGGTCTCCGAGCCAACTCGAGACTGTGTTGTGCTCCGGAGAGAGGAGAGAAAGAGAGAGAGCGAGGTGAGGACTGCAGAGGGAGGTAAAGGAGGAAGAGAGTGACATACAGAGAGAGAAAGAGAGAGAGAGGGAGAGAGAGAAGCTTCCAGTTTTCGTGGCATGCGCGGTCACCAAACACGTTAGCCACGTATGCATGTCTCAGAACGGTGAACGCGTCTCGCAGCAACCCCGCTGGTATGCTCGGGACAATAATCGTACCGTCGAGGATGCGCAAACATTGTGCATGTATGCACCGCATGACAACGTCCGCCGGCGGCCGACGTGCGCGTCCTTTGCACAGAAATCGTCACGTGTCTTCCTCTCTCTTTGCTCTCTCCTCGTTCTACCTCCGTCGCCCTCCCACGGTTGTGTGCTCGCTACCGTTTGCAAGCACGTATTCTAGGATATGTGCTGGTCTATGCAGTTACCGGCAGGACATCGCGTCTGCTTTCCCCGTATATGGACATTTTCTGACTTCAGAATGTCGGGTCTTTACGCGCGACTCGTCTCCTACTGACGCCGCTGTCGGGCACTCGGCAACCCACGCCATGATTTCGTGAAACGTAAGTCTACGCCGGTCTCCCGAACCTGCGTGTCGCCGCAAAGCGGCGTTCACCAGGGGAAGAGGGAAACGAATAACGCGCTGCACCGACGAGACAATTCTTCGAGGGCGCGAACGAGACATAAGGTAGGTTTCCGCGCGGTGAGGAAACTCGGCCCGGGAGAAACGCTGGCTCCTCGAACGAACGCCACTTTGTACTTCGACATCGTCGTATCTCTTAACCGAGGCCGTTTACTCGCTGGCTTTACGTACCGTGGAGTTTCCGCAGCAATTATTATGCTAACGAATGTACCCGCGCGCCTTTATCCCACCGCAGCGCGTCCGCCGGATGGCTGGTTGGCTGGCTGGCTGGCTGGTTGGCTGGCTGGCTGGCTGGCTGGCTGGGCTGCGAAAATTTGCAAGAAGGACCGCAGGTAAAGGATGCGGTTGTAACTTCTTTTTTTTTCACCCACTCTCCCCTTCTCTGCAGACAACTCTAATTGGGCAGTGGCGTGCGGAGAAGGGGCGTGCACCCGCTCGGGGCATACGAAACGCTTAAAATTAAGCCGGCGCGACGATTTAGGTGTGTTACGTTCACTCTGCAGAAATCAGGATAGTCCAATTTATTTTCGACGGCGCTCTCTCGGCGCTCTCTCGACGCGAATCGCCCGATTCCGTGCATCGTCGAAACAAACAAATTTCCGCTATCGATTCGTCCGTGCGCACGCGAGAGAGAGAGAAAGAGAGAAAGAGAGAGAGAGAGAGAGAGAGAGAGAGAGAGAGAGAGAAAAGAAAGAGGTAGAGGGGAAACGGGGGAGGGAGAGAGAGGGGGACACGCGTGGCGCGGTATATCGCCCTCCGGAAATCGCCTGACCCAAAATTCTTTTCGGTCTCGATAACACCGCATCGGCGCGAGGCGCGGCTTATCGAAATTTTTCCTTGTTGCATCGGAGCGGGGCGAAGAATTCGGCTTGTCGAGGCACCGACAGCGCTCGCCGACTCTCTCCCCGACGCACCGAAAAATATTCCCCGACATTTTTGTTAGTCGGAAATTTACGTCGCGGCGGAGCGCAATCTTTCCCCTGCAACATCCGAGGGAAAGGGCGCTATGGGATAACGTCTCGTCGTTTCGAACGTCATAAATCAGAAATAAAATATTTCCCCGAAATTTCGGCAACTAATTGAGATTAAAAACGGAAACACACACATACACACACACATACATACACAACCGATTCTTTCTCTACCGTGAGTCTACATTCTCGCGAATACGCAATCTTTTAGGAAGATCGCTATGTAATGTTCCGCGGGCTATTTTACCTCGAGGCTGCTAAACTGCGCAAGTTTGCATTTGGAGAATTGCCCCGGCCGCGTCGTTCGACGATTCCTTTTTCCAATTACACGAATTTTCCTTTCCTTATGAAAAACGAATTTATTTCGTTGTGCAGTTTGCTGTACTTTCAGCAGTGTGATTTTGTATTATTATTATTTTATTATTTCTTTTTTCTTTCATCGAGGTCAGGCTTCCTTTCAGCTGCATACGTAAGTGACGGCCCTCGCTTAAAATCCATATTTTTCCGCTCGCGCTCGGAAAAAATTAATGGGCGTACCGCCGGCGGGTTATTTTTGCAAGCAGCAGGATGACGTTGAAAGGGTGCGCGCGCGCGCGCGAGCTCACGGCATCAACGACGCGCTCACGGCTGACTTTGTCGTTGTCGCCAGGGTTCCCGTCACAAGGAAGATCTCGCGAATAGGGGTGGCAAGCGAACGCATCCTCGACGCGAAAAGGTACGCGACGGAACGTACATTGTCTGTGACGTACGCCATTAGCAGAATATATTCGCGACCCTCTCTGGCATGTGTACAACAAATGAACAGTATATCCGCATGGTAGAAGTACACGCGCACGAGTAACAGGCGTTTTCCCTTAGAATGCCGCGTTGCAGCTAATACGGAGACAGGTATATTTTGAAGCAGCTGTATGTGAAACCCTGGCGGAATGAGAACTTCGAGCGAGCCGTATTTGAAACGCTGCGAATCGAAGTGCTTTTTACGCGGACGTATCGATGAAACTCGCGTCTGGCTGTCCATTATATCCTCAGATATGGCTATTTCTTTTGATGGTTAGTCGATATATACGTTAATGCACAACGGTGTCTTACCCGTAGAAAATACTTCGGGGTGTAAGATCCAGCCCGATTTCCCACAATAATCCCAAGTTTTATATAGGAAATTTATGCAGGTTTTAGTTAGAAGTAATGCTTCAAACATGTGAATCTAAATGGGAAATATCCAGACAGATTCCATTTTGTCATCTCCAACGTTTCCTTAAAGATTTTTTCTGATTTACATTTTAAACTAAAACTGTGCAAAATATATAAAACACTTTGAGTATTTACTCGTTACAAATATATAAATACTCAAAGTGTTTGCGAAAAAAATCCTTATGAAGAAGTCGTAATGGAAAGTATTTGAGCTAAAAAAAAAAAATAAATATATATATATATATATATAAATATCCGACAAATCCTTCTTACTTACAAATGTATGAAATCGTCAAATTATCCTCAGAATTCATGTAAAAATGTATTTTATATTACATATAAAATAAAAATATATTATTTTACGTTTTAATATGGAACAATGTAAGCCAGAGAAAACACAGTTGTTTTTATTACATTAATGAAACTGATGCAAAAAACATTCAACAGAGCTCAAGTTTCCTTAATATTTCTATTCCAATTATAGATAGAGAATCTATATTGGGGATAAAAATTGGATTTCTGTTTGGTATTATAGTGGGATAATCTATCATAGTGGGACAAAAATTGGATTTCCAATTAGTATCGTAGTGAGATAATCTATTTTGAGACAAGATTAAGATTCCCAATTAGTATTACAGTGGGATAATCTATTTTGAGACAAAGTTGAGCATTCTGATTGGAATCTAACCTGTATTTGGGAAAATGCTAAAAAATTTCTATGCGGGATTCCCGACATTCGTTACATGAATGAAGAAATATTAACGCCAATATCTTCTTCGCGGCGCTCGACGCTTAATTAATAGTCGGACATTGTGATCTTCATTCGATGGCTTGCAACGCGCGTTATCTCTTAACGCACAAGTTCATAATAGCGGTGTTAATTGTCCGAGTTAAATTAGTAGATATCTGCGTGGAGAGATGCCCGCTGGCTGGATTTCTCACTACGAATCTCGCTCAGTTCGCATCGCTTCGGGTAGCAAAAACAACTTTGCATCGCTGGTTCCGTGGACGCGGACTAGGTTTTACGCGTTTACGTATATGTATACGTAGATATATTGTCTGACAGTTATTGACAAACCCGTTGCGTGCAGGTAGAGCTCATCAAACTGAACGCAAAATGCCTCTGCCCTTTCGCAAACAATTACGTAAAATCTTGCATTATTAATCCAAGAAGATTGGTGAAGAGGGGGTGACGCGCGTTATACGCGGCAGATGGAACTGTAATGGCGAGATCTGCCGCTCGTACAGTGTGCTCGTACAGTATATTGCACTTACATACGAGTTGCCTATGCGTTTCGCTGACAGGCGCGCGTAGTCGTGCGCGCTTTCAGTAGGATTTGGAGAAATGCTCACTTGGAACGTAAACTCCATGGTTATCGCGTATAAAATGGCATAGCTGGATGTGTTAGCATAAGATCGTCACGACCAATGAGCATGTTCTGAAAGTCAATATGGCAACTTTTTCCTAGATGTTTATTGATTGAGGTGGTTTTATGCTATGCATGTGTCGCCATGCCATTTTGTGTGCGATGGCTTTTCTCAGAGGAAAGAAAGCATGCAAGTAAGCATTCCATCAAAAATACTGAGATCGCGTAAAACTACGCACGAAACGCCAGTAAAATGGATAGGCAACCTGTCGTAGTTATACATAGAAATTTTTTAGTATTTTCCCAAATGTACAGAAAGTTAGATTCCAATAAAAATGCCCAACTTTGTCCCGAAATAGATTATTCCATTACGATACCAATTGAAAATTCCATTCTCAAACAGGTTCTCTAGAATTCTGTCTGGAATTCTGTTTAGAACAGAAATATCGAGGAAACTCAAGCTTTTTAAAATGTTTTCTGCGTCAGTTTTATTAATAACACAAATATTTTCAGTTTTATTAATAACACAAATATTTTCTCTGACTTACATTATTCTATGTTAAAACGTAAAATAATATATTTTTGTTTTATATGTATTGATTATTATGGGTTGTCGGAAAAGTCATGACGCATTTTTGCAACAGATGGCGCTAGTTCATTTTTGGAAGTATTAAAGTCATTCGCATCTATGTTATTGCTATGTCATTTGACAGCTGACAATTCTAGCTTCATTCTAAAAAAAAAATTGAACGATTTGGTTGAGTTTTGGAGATTTTATAACAAGTTGAAGATAGAAGACCAAACTATGCATTTTCGCCATATATTACTGTTTTACTTCCGTAAAGGGAAGAACGCGCGTCAAGCTTGTGAAAAGTTGCGTAAAGTTTACGGTGACAATGCTGTACAAGAACGTCAATGCCAACGATGGTTCACGAAATTCCGTGCTGGTGATTTTGATCTCAAAGACACTCCTCGGTCAGGGAGGCTTATCGAGGTTGATGACGAAAAAATAAAGGCATTGATCGAGTCAAACCCACGTTACACGACACGAGAGATTGAAGAAACATTGAACATCCATCATTCAAGCGTTCACGACCATCTGAAGAAGCTGGGATACGTAAGCAAGCTCGATATTTGGGTTTCTCATGAACTCAAAGAAGTTCATTTGACGGCGCGTATAAACATCTGCGATATGCTCATTAAACGTGAGGAAAATGATCCTTTTTTGAAGCGACTGATGACTGGTGATGAGAAGTGGATTGTTTACAACAATGTGGTGCGCAAACGGTCTTGTTCCCGATGTGATGATTTGCCTCAAACGACATCGAAAGTAAACATCCATCAGAGAAAGGTTATGCTTTCAGTGTGGTGGGATTTTAAAGGTGTCGTGTTTTTTGACACTACCAAGGAACCAAACAATCAATTCGAATGTGTACTGTCGGCAAATGGACAGTTTGAATGAACCCATCATCCAGAAACATCCAGAGCTCGTTAATCGTAAAGGAATTGTGTTCCATCACGACAACGCGAGACCACATGCAAGTTTGATCACTCGTCAAAAATTATTGGAGCTTAGATGGGATGTGTTGCCACACCCACCATACTCGCTTAATCTTGCGCCATCAGACTTCCACTTGTTTTGCTCTCTTCAAAACTCCTTGCGTGGTATAACGTTCAATTCAGATGAGGCTGTAAATCAGCACCTTGTTCAATTTTTCGGCGATAAAGACAGGTCCTTCTATGAACAAGGAATTATGAAGCTCACTGAAAGATGGCAAAAGGTTATCGAACAAAACGGGCAATATATCATTGATTGATCTTTGTTCTTTATATAAATAAATGACCTTTAAAAAACAGAAAAAATACGTCATGACTTTTCCGACAACAATTTATATATTTTTTTTTTACTTTTTTAGTTTAAATCCTTCTATTTTTCTATTTTTTTCTATTTTTTCTATTTTTTAGTTCAAAGCCTTCTATCACAATTTCTTTATAATGATTTTTTTCGCAAACACTTTGAGTATTTACTCTTTATAAGTATATGTGTGTACATATACTTGTAACGAGTAAATATTCAAAGTGTTTCACATATTTTGCTCAATTTTAGTTTAAAATGTAAACCAAAAAAAATCTTTGGGAAAACGTTAGGGATGACCAAATAATATTTTTCTAGGTGTTTCTTATTTAAATTTGCATGTTTAAGACATTACATTTCGAACCTGCATTTTGTAAAATTTATGATTATTGTGGGAAATCGGGCTGGATCCCAATCAAATCCAAAATATTTTTTTTTGAGGAAGATCTGTATGATAAGTGCAACACCACATAGAAAAAAAATTATTTTTGTATTTGGAACTAAAATATTTGGCACATGTAATTTGATTGACATTACCATGTTGTTACTTGTATCAAGTGCATGCATTATTGAGAAAGCAAGATATATATAGCGACAATATTTTTTTTTGATTGCAGTTACCGAACATTTTGTTGACCCCATTTTAACCAAATTTTAGTTTGATGTACTAAATGTTTGATGTGTTTGATGTGTTTGATGAATACACGGAAAAAAAAGATTTATTTGAATTAACCAAATATCTGGTCGAATATGAACAATCCAGAAATTCCGATTGAAGTAACCCGAATTCTGTTTAAGTTAACAAGATTTTTGGTAGACTAACTAAATATGTCTGGTTAAATAACCAAACATGTTTGGTTAGTCTATCAAAAATATTGTTAACTTAAACAGAATTCGGGTTACTTCAATCGGAATTTCTGGATCGTTCATATTCGACCAGATATTTGGTTAATTCAACCAAATCTTTTTTTTCCCTGTATTTTCGTTTCGACAACAAAATCCTTTTTTCAGAGAATGAGAGTTATTAATTGGTGCACATGATTGTGCGTGATAACGAATTAATCTTCTCCAATTAATAACTAAAAATCTACACGGTCATTTGAAAAATAGGAGATTTTTGCCTTCAGTTCGACCTGAAGCGACGACAGACGTCGCCATCACGGCTCATCCATCGTATCGCACGTGGTCATCCATCAATCTTGTTTAATTAATAACTCCATATTTTACGTGGTTGTATGCGAAATGGTAGAAGGGATTTTGTATTGAGTTTGATGAGTTCTATCTGCACGCAACGCGAGTATGTCAAATACTCGTGTCAGACACTCTGCGTATACACATGTTTCTTCTCTACGTATGTTTGCGCGAGTCTTATCGAAGTAACTCGCGAGTAACCGCGTAAAATGTGATCGCGTTACTCTAGGAGTCGAGCGTGACAGCGGATTTTTCCAATCGCGCCACGATCGCGACGCGATCCCTGGCGCTTCCGGTCGATTTTCGGAGCGTCAACGATGCGCGAATCGTTCATGCGCCGAATTCTATTATCCTATCAATCGGTATCTCTGTGGAAGGCGCGAAAATTGCGTCAGAATTCATCGTCACGGCCATCTCGTACACTCTTCCGCCGCTCGCGCGGCTACTAACTAATCTGATTAATATCCGATTTGGACGATGGATAATGAAAACGGCAGGTACGCTATGACACCTACATCCACAGGTGGCCAATTAATTTACAAGCGCACACACTTTACGTGACATCGACATATCCCGAGCATGAAGTCACGTCTCTCCCTTTGATCTACGAACAGGTACGAGGACACGGTCGCAACCCTTTGTACGTGTGGCCGCGCTGTACGTATGCGATAGATCGGCGATACGCGGCGGGCGGCACTTTCGTCGGAATTTCGGTTTCGCATCGATCTGAAAGTAGCGAACGGCCGAACGAATGAGCGAGCGAGCGAGCGAGCGCGAGTGTGTGTGTTGTTGCATTCCGATCCGTCGTTGTTCGCCGTTGTTACGTCACGCCGGGCTGCATCGGTTCGACGTCGTCGTGTTTCGCGAAGTTCCGTTTTACTTTGCCCACCGGCTCTCCGTTTAATAATCGTAATGGAAACAGGTGCCGGGACCACGTGTAAAAGCGCTGCCTTTCGATCAAGTTCGCGCGCGTGCGACTCTCGCGTATGCCCCGCCGCGCAAGTAAATATGCAGCCGCCCCTGCCGACACTCGTTCTTGATTAATCAATAAAGCGCTTCGTGCCGCTCGAAATTACGAGCGCGGATTACGAGCAGCGACGAATCAGTCATAAATCCGGTGACGCGGAGTGGCGCGGCGCGGCCGTTTTCATGAAATTTAAAACGGGGGGGATTACAAACGGAGATATTTTTTTTACGAGGACACTTTATCGGAATATTTTTGCGCTCGATCGTCCGCGGCCGCTTTTTGTTGTGTATACCTACAGTCAGTCGGTTTCGCCGTTCGAATAATTTCGGCCGCTTGTTGTTGGTCGGGACGCGTTGCGGCGGACGGGCCGTCGCGCGTCGTGATACGCTTGCGGAATTCGCCCGCGTTTTAGATCAGATACGCGACATCTCGTAGATACCGTGTCATGTTTTCGGAATATCAAATACCAAATATCTCCGCGTGCAATCTCGCCTCCCCTCCCCTTCCCCCTGCGAAGATTGCTCCCCCCGCCCTCTGCGGTCGTTTCCGCTCTTTTTTCGAATTATCTCGGCCGAGTTAGGCAGAGTCGTTGGCCGTGAGATCAGCGACAGTAGGACTGAAATTGCACCCCCGAAGCCGGACAAAACAATAATAATTTCTCGGAGCCCTCCCGGGAACGAAGGGAAGCGAACTCGAGTTTCTTCTTGAGATAAGAATAGCCGTCATAAGAGATGCGGGGGAGAAACTTCTCTCTGAAAATACGTAGCGAATTTTTTCCGTTGGTGGGAAGAGTTTGGCGTTAATTAGTTAGGATAACGTTGGCAATTTTCATCTTATGTTATCTTATGTTATCGATACGATCATGATGGCCTTTCGCAACGAGGAAGTCTTTAATAAGTTTGCTCGTTATTAATCGTAACTTTACGATTAATACAATTGTACATATTGTAGTGAATTTGTTTTTAAACATCAGTCAGGATAAGTCGTACACATAGAAGGAGAAGATGCGGGCACGTGAAATATTCACTTGTGAACAGCATAATTGCATCATCATAGTTATTTTTGTGCGATAGTAATGTGTGTGATTGATATATGACACGATTACATCAACTACATCAATGCATTAGATTGTTGCATAATTTCCGTCTTGTCTTTGCGTAACATTAAAATAGATGTGATTTTGAAAAAGAATTTACTTGATTAACAACATATTGATTAACAACATAACATTAAATACATAACTGAGAGAAAATGTTTTGCTGATTTAATAAAATGCCAGTGTACTTCCAATAAATGGTTTGTTGATACTCGCCAAGAAATTACTTTGGGATCTAATTAGAACTCAGTTCGATTTCCCATAATAATCATAGTTTATAGATAAGAAATCTATGCAAGTTCTGTTTAGAAGTATAATGTTTCAAAATAAGATACAACTAAACCAAATAACTGAGAAAAAATACGATTTGTATCTCAGACAATGTATGTTTGTTGAAAATGGCAAATGATGAGAAATGTGATTGGCAACAGTAACTGTTTGATCTATTTTCCTGATGAATATCAAGCAGCAAACATGCTTTAATCCAGGGTTTCTTCTCAGTGCATTTTTATCTATAGTTTGTAAAGATGTGCGTGCAAAACCAAACTAGTGGCGCAGTTGAAAAAACAAGTCTAGCAAAAATGTATTGCGCGCTCAAGATAAGTGCACGAAATACGACAGAAATTGCGCAACAACCTAATAGTTGCGCGTGATTTGGTTGTGGCAAGCAGAAATCGGTCGGGGTGACATTTACCATGGATGCGTTCCGATTGGAGCAACCAGATATCGGCACCGCTGCAACGCCAGTAACTCAGCAATTGCTCTGTGGTTGCAGTAACCGCGTAATTAGTTGTTCCGTATTTTGCCATCGGACCTATTTGGCACAACTAGACTTGCGTGCGGGTCAACCGTACTGTTTTTTTTAACGTGTAGGCACTAATCATGTTTCGATGCTACCTTTTCCTCGACCTCGACTTTGTCCCGTATTGTTTCGTCGTTATTTTTCGCCGTGTATTAAAATGCAAGGTGTACGTTCTCGCCAGTCTAATAATAACGCGACGAGACATCTCAGAGAAAAACAGCGGTGATGGCAGGTAGTCTAAGTGCTCCCGCAGCATGCCACCGTGGTCTCGCAAATCACTCGAGGGTGGCTACGATAATAGTACCGCTTTAACGCGACAAAATATCGTTAGCCCTTCGCCGCGTTGTTAGCCTCCGTTAAATTGCTTCAACGGCATGACAAACCCGACAGCTCGGTATCGAAAGAAATTTAATAGAGGATATTGCGATAGCAGCGCGTGAAAGGCGCGAGAGACCGAAGGAACGGTACGCGGAGATGACGAGAATTAAATTTCCAGTATGTGATACCAGCGCGACACTTTAAATTTGGAGAAGCGCTCGCGCGCTTGATAAGGGTCGCATTTACATAGGCGTGGCGAGAAATATCATATGACACTCTGAGCCGGGCATAAGCGGGAAAATATCCAATGAAAAAGGATAAGATAATCTCTCTTTTACGTCACGTCTGTCGTTGATTCTTTAAGGCTGGGTGTGCGGCAAATCGTTAAATCGTCCCGACTGCTTCCGTGCGAACGTATGACGTTTCGTCAATGACTCGCAGGATACCGTCTAGCTAGGCAAAAATAAAAAAGAAAAAAAAAACAAGCAACCACGCAACGATCACTCCCGAAATTAGGGGGGGGCTCGTGAGATCGGGCGGTCAATAATTATGCGATTTGCCGTATTTCTCGAGAGAGATTGCGCGACGGCTCGCGTATATATAATGTAATTAAGAGTCCCGGTCGCGATTTTTTGAACGGGGGACGTCAGGTCGGGAGCGACGGCGGGACAAAACGCGGGTCCTCGGGTCGGAGCGAGAGACAAATAACTTGGTCGCCAGAGAGAGAGAGAGAGAGAGAGAACGGCGTCGCCGTCGTCGCGCGCGCGCGTGGTGGTACAAGGGCATAAAGCCGAGACGGCGGTGTCGTGCGAGAGGGCAAGGGACGACGCGGGGCGAGGGCGCGGTATGCGTCTGTGAAATTCAACCAAGCTGTTCCGCTGGTAATAATGGACGAGAGGCAAGCGTTGAAATGCAAATTAGAGCGCGGGTCGCGGACAGCTTGATACATGTGCGGGGATTGTGGTTTCGCGCGATGCGCACCGCCGCCTATACTCGCGGAATAAAGGAGTTTGTTTTGGAATTTTGCTCGGCACGGGCGGCACTATATAACGTCACGCGTGCGGGTTACGCTTTTCCTTCCATCCTCACTCTGGTTCTCTCTGTCTCTTCTCTCTCTCTCTCTCTCTCTCTCTCTCTTCTCTTTTCGGCTCCGTATATTCTTTCTCCTTCATGCGCGCGTTTCGTCCGCGCATCAGCTGCATCAGCATGCGGCCAGCATCCGTCACCCGCGAAGAGCCGCTGGAAATGATCGTTGATCGTCGTTACGCACGTCCCTGTAAACTGTCCTTCGCGTTTGCGGTTGTTGTGACAAAACGCGCAATTTCCACATGACGGCCCCTCCGATAATATAGCACGGCGCGCTTGTTATGTCAGTATTGAACGGAAATGAGAGGATATCGAGAGAAATAGAGAGAGAGAGAGAGAGAGAGAGAGAGAGAGAGAGAGAGAGAGAGAGAGAGAGGAGCCCGCGAGCGTTCGCGCGTGCGGCCCGTTTCTTCGCAACGGTCGACGGTGCGGCGCCGTTCGCGCGCGGAATGAGAATTGAAATCGTCCTCCCCCCTCTGTCCCCTGTCTTTCTCCTCTTGCCCTCCCCCCGCCCTTCCAAACAACGACCGGATATTTTTTCCTCCTTTCAAATCGCGACAGAGAGAGCAGGGATATGCATTTCGAGTCGTACGCGAATCGCAATTTTATTATCACTCTGTTTCCACCTTATTGGCAAGCGGAATAATTTTACGCGTACAGCTATCAGACTGGATGGTGGATGGGGCCGTCGGGAAAATCACCGCCGCGATTCCTCCCGAGAGGATGTGCGCCAACGCTTGTCTGTAAAAATGCAAATTTCGATCTTGTCTACGTTACATTACCGTAACCGTTTGTAGTCACTGCTCGCGGGGAAACTTTTTCAGGATATTTTCGGATAAGAGAAGTCCTCTCGCGATTTGAACCTCTCATGGAGCATGCCGCAAAAAATATATACAACCGTGCCTGAATTTAGGCGTCCGACCGCTCTCGTGTACATATTGAATTCGTTAAGTGGAGTGGAATTATTCTTCATTATCTCGCGAACTATCACGGTAATTGTCGCGAGATACGAAGGAAGATTAGTCAATCGACACGCGCGTTGCGATGGAACGAGCTCTGCAGGCAGTCTGAAGACATGTTTTGGATTTTGTTGTCTGATCGTGGTCATTTGCGAATTCAAAGGATTTTCCTATTTTGTGTTTAGCGAGTTCTATCTGCACACCTAAATCCTAGATTACAATCAGGATAGGACAAACTCGAATATGATAGCTATACTGAAAATATGGCCATAGACTGTAATTTCTCGAATAATTGCTAAATAGTGCGTTTTAGCATCTCATAATACATATATAAACTATTGTAAATATCGATCATCTCTGAAAACCACTACAAAAGCGTACTATTTCAGCAATTGTTGAAGAAATTACAACCTGTATCCATCTTTTCCGTATAGCCAATATGTTCGAGCTTACTCTAGATAACTTTTGTATTTGTATCAGAGTAAAGTTTCTATTATTATCATTCTGCTTTTCTTTTAAATTGCACATTATACGAATGAAAAACATAAAATTGACGCTTCACATTACAGATCCAAACCAAGTTTCTTCATTGGTTTTTAATGTTAATTAATATCCATTTTAACGTAAACTGCCTCCAAGACTGACATCTGTCGTACTTACACAATTACGCTATTTGATCCTTACTCCACAGAAGGGCGCTTTCACGTTCATTGGAAGTGTTATAATTTCTTCTTTCCGACAGTTTTTGTCTCAAGTCGCTACAACATCTACAAGTGGAGTTATTGACGTTTGTATTGACGCGTATTCTCGATTAGCTGGCGTTCGCGCGCTGTGAGGTAAGTCGTGACGCGACGCGTGAGTGAAAATAGTCGCATTTCGCGGGGCTATTTTGGGAAGCGATATCTCGCGCGTACGTGATGGCAAACAGCGACTGCGGCAGCATTATCCCACTTCGCATGGGCCCGTTCCGGGCGATCCTCGTGGCTTTTAGCCTCGAGACCGTCAACTTCAACTTCAAATAAAACCTACAGAATTCTCCCTAATTTTCTGAAACTAGTTTTCTCTAGGTATGCTTATTAGTTCTATATAATATTATGCTTCTATCCACACCAACACATTCATATTACTTGTAAAGTACAACGATAGGACACTAATTAAGAATTTTTTAGAAATTAGAGAAAGTTCCACAGGTTTTATTAAGGGGTTAGACCATCTTGGGCGCCCGAAAAAGTAGACATTGAAGGTTGGATTGATGGAAGGTCAGGTATTAATTAGAGGAAAATAAGCTGTACATCATGTTTTTTCATGCTCTTTCAATTTTCCAATAGTATATTAAAGTTATAAAAATATCAATCAATTATAAAGATATATGATATATGATATATGATATATGATATATAGTTATGATATATGATATATAGTTATGATATATTTATTAGACTTTAGACCACGAACTCAGCTTTGGCGATGACGGTCCTATCGGCTAGCTGAGTCGTCTGAAATAACAAATGAAAATATAGTTTACTCAGGGATGAAAGACGAAGAGAACATCGATCCATTTTTTTGCTACCACTTTCTATTTTGTTATTATAAAAATGTTTATGTCCAAATTTTTCGAGAAAAAAAATTTGTTCTTTTTTTCAAAGTAACTTTTGCAATTATTAAAATAATAAAATTCTGTTCTCTTCGTTTTTCATCCCTGAGTAAACTATATTTTTATTTGTTATTTCACGCAACTCAGCTAGCCGGTAGGACCGTCACCGCCAAAGCTGAATTTGTAGTCTAAAGTCTAATAAATATATCATATCTTTATAACTTTATTGATATTTTTGTAACTTTAATATACTTTTTGGAAAGTTGAAAGAACACGAAAAAACATGATGTATAGTTTATTTTCCTCTAATTAATATCTGACCTGCAATCTAACCTTCAATGTCGACTACTTTTTTGGGCGTTCAAGGTGGTTTAACCCCTTAAGGGACCAATGAAACGTGCTTCAAAAAGAACAAAATGCTTCAAAAGAACGGCGTATTTCCAGGAGTTAATTTTTCGAAAATGGATCATTGGACCGATCAAATGGACCGAATATTTTGAAACATTGTATATTAATTAAATAACTATTAAACTTTATATTACTATTTTTGTTATTTAGAGGAAACTGTAAATAAATATACAGCATGTGGCTGAACTTATGATTGCATAACATGTCACTTCAATCGGCGGGAAAGCGTCCTGGTGACTTGAGGTAAAAAAATTTAAAAAGTTTCTTAAATAATATGCTTTTGTAGTTTGAAG
This sequence comes from Odontomachus brunneus, assembly GCF_010583005.1. Lineage (NCBI taxonomy): Eukaryota > Metazoa > Arthropoda > Insecta > Hymenoptera > Formicidae > Odontomachus > Odontomachus brunneus. The sequence continues at coordinate 83,152 of NW_022639735.1, read as the reverse complement.
GATAAATCTAAAAAATTCAGAAATATATTAAACTTAATACCTTTTTAATAGTGCAAAATAACAAAAAGATGCGAAATTTGGATATTCGATCTTTAAACCGCTATTGCTATTCTGCAATTTTCATTCTATCGTTTAAAATTTAGGTTTGTCCTCTAATTACCAACATATTATTTAAAAAAACTTTTTGGATTTTTATCGTTTCAAGTCGCTAGAACGGGCGTTATCTTTTCCGTCGATTGCAGTAAGATTTTTGCAGTCGTGAGTTCGGCCACATGCTGCATATGTATTTATAGGTTTTTTTTAAATAACAAAAATAGCAATATAAAGTTTAATAATTAATTAACATACTATATTTCAAAACATTCAGTTGATCTATTTTCGCAAAAGTAATTCCTAAAAAATATCTTTTTTTTTAGAACGTTATATTGGGGTTTAGTCCCTTAAGTTAACTATCCTGAAGCTAAGCATCGCGACAATCAGGTCGCAAGACTCGCTATTTCCATTTCGCCAGACAAGCATCGTCGATCAGATTACTGCGGCCACGTGGTCGTTCATCTCACTTTAGAAGAAAACAGCATGAGAGGAACATAGTGTGCCGACGCGACAGCAGATGGCACGTTTGTCCTTGTACTAATAGCGTTCTAGTCAGAATTAGGACAAAATATGCTGATTTTCTGATTGATTTGCATCCTATCCGTCATTTTTAGAAACAACCTGAATGAGAGTGACAGAGAAGCTCTAAGACTGAAATCACGGAATACGCTGCAACTTCTCTCTCACTCACTTCGCCCTACAAATAGTGAACCATATTCTAATTTTGACTTGAAGAACTGTAGATGAACCGAAGCTTAATATCTCAACTTATTATGAGTCAACTTAGCGGCATAAAATAAAAAGCAATCTCTTCGATACGCGTCTATGCCACTCTTATATTGTCTGTTTGAAAGAGTCGAGTGTTGTGATCAATTAATGCACGGCAAACATACTCGCAGGAGCAATACGCCCTTTTCACTCGCGACCGAGTTGTTCAGATTTTTTCCATTATCTCGTATATTATAACAGTGACGAGCTTAACATTATTACTGTGAGTCGAAGTAATTATAATTATCTGCGAAATAGTAAAGAACCTTTCTGTCCAATTTTATAAACTCTATTTATACACGAGAGTTGGTACGCGTTGTATCAGACATTCTATATATATATATATATATATATATATATATATATATTTCTAACGTCAATGCAAATAATATATAATTAATATAATCGAAATATATATATATATATATATATATATATATATATATATATATATATATATAGAGAGAGAGAGAGAGAGAGAGAGAGAGAGAGAGAGAGAGAGAGACAGAGAGAAAGATTATAAAGAGACACAACTTGTTTTTATATGTATATCATTTATACAGAATAGGGCGGGTGAATTATATTGAATGTATCGTGTGTAGATAGAAGTTGTTATTGAGTTAGATAGAGAAAAGCCTGTATTATTCTGTAAACTACATGGTAAATATATCCTGTAAAATATCAATTATTGAAATATTAACGAAAGAAAAGTGAGACGAGCTCTGTAGGGCGTTCTGAAGTGACAGTGGCGATATACAAAATGGCAGATTATTTTTCTATTCTGTTTAAGGAATTTTACCTACACACGCGAGCACCCGGATATCCCCCTTCTCCTTTCTTTCTCGACTCCAGATATACTGTATATAACAAGAAATCGATGAGAATGTTCGTTTTGTTCGCTACGGTAAAAATTCTTGCATTCCTTCCGCATACACTTAGAAAAATATCTCAAGTAGGTGTCCAGGAAAAATATCACTCGATGAAGTTTTTGTGACAGCGGCGCTGATATATAGCGCTTCTATGTAACGCCATGAATTTCCTATCAACATTCTGGATTCTGAAACCCTAACCTTCCCTGAGGATTTGTGGTTCGAAGGTAATGCCTTTTGAGTTTCTGCACCTTGGAGATTTTAACTTTCGGGATTGTGGCTACGAGTATTACGGGACGGTACGAAACTAAGTTGTACAACTGAGAGAGAGAGAGAGAGAGAGAGAGAGAGAGAGAGAGAGAGAGAGAGAGAGAGAGAGAACTTATATAACCAATTAAACTTATTTGTTAACAATTTCTAGTCTTTAGGAGAAACACAGACGAGACATATTCGTGCTGACATGTTTATATATATTTTCATATATATATATTACGTTTCCCCTGTCTTTACGTTACTTTGTGCAAAGGATAACGTTAGTTTTTCTGATGTCCTGGTACTGACATCAGTTCCAGGGCATATAAAAAATCCTATAAGCGTTATAAAGTCAAATATATTGCGAGTTGCTTGAAAAGATTTCAAGTTGATATATTTTCGCGCAAATCACTCTGTTACATTGTTACAAATTAAGCCAGGATAGAGTCGCTTTGAAGTTCTCTGTTCCTCCAATAGAGGTATATTTTCATTTACACATCACGGTAGATGAGTTATTAGCAGCCGCTTTTGCAAGATTCAAACCGGTCGTTCGCCATCTGCGATATCCCACGGCAGTGCGGCGCAATTCGTGAAATCGAAAATATCAGCATCGCAAATCCGAGGTCGCGTGCGCTATCTTCCTCTTGGAATTTATCGTTATGGTAACGCAACCTGGAAGCCGCTTGGCGCGAGGCTTCCGGGCTGGGTTCCCGATTTCCGTATCAAATGGCGAATTCTTTCCTGCGGTCACACCGTGAATTTATGGTCCTTAAGGCACGGCGATTCGGCGACACGGCGAGACCCACTTTCGAATTAACTGCCCCGGGCAAAGTATCAATCGCCATTGTGTCTCTCGGTGACATCGTTAATCGCGAGGTCCGTCGTTATCCCAGTCAACGACTTACGAGATAAACCATCGCGATGGTCATAGCGTCTAGGAAAAAATAATGCCGCAGAGCTTTAAAATCAACGCCCGCATAGAAAATAATTTCGGATCTAATTGGTCCTATCCAGCCTGATTTTCCACAATAATAATAACCTCCTAGGCTATTATTTTTGTGGAAATCTATGCAGGTTCTGGCGGCAGAAGTGTAATGTTTTAAGCATTCCGCAGAGAAATTTTTTAGTATTTTCCCAAATGCAGCTTAGATTCTAATTAGAATCCTCAACTTTGTCCCAAAATTGAAAATACGATATTAAAATATGATATTTGGGAATTCTATTCTTGTCCCAAACATGAGTTCTCTTTCCAGAATTGGAATAGAAATATTAAGGAAACTCAAGCTTTTGTAAATGTTTTTCGCATCTATTTTATCAATGTAATAAAGAAAATACAAATGCTTTCTCTGGCTTACATTATTCCATGTTGAAACATAAAATAATATAAATATATAGAGATATCTACTTTATAAAAAGTGCATATTAACTAAATATCGAATGTACCGAAGCTGGTGAAACCTCTTAAAATGGAAATATATTGTTTCGCTTTAAATATTCATTTATTTTACGTGAATTTCTCAAGCAAAATATTTGAAATACTTTGAGTAATTATTTTTTACACAAATGTGTGTATAATATTTGTTATGAGTAAATACTCAAAGTGTTTACGGAAAAAATCATTATGAAGAAATTGTAGTAGAAAATGTTCGAGTTAAGAAAATATATATAAATATCCGACAAATTCCTTTGACTTAAATGTATGAAATTGTCAAGTTATCCTCAGATATACAAATGTATTCTATATTACATATAAAACGAAAATATTATTTTACGTTTTGACATGGAACAATGTAAATTAGTGACTGTAGTGAACAATGTAAATTAATGATGCGAAAAATGTTTAAAAAGCTTGAGTTTTCTTAATATTTTTGGTTCTATTTTAAACAAAAGCTCATGTTTGGGGCAAAAAATGTGATTCCCAATTGATATCCCAATTGATAGTGGAATAATCTATTTTGGTATAAAATTGGAATTCTTATTGAAATTTAACCTGCGTTTGGGAAAATAATTTCTAAGAAGAAAAAATTTTTAAGAGAATAATTTCTAAGAAGAAATAATTTCTAAGAATTTCTGTGCGGACAAGACTTTCTCCTTATACAGGTCGAATTCAGGATCCGCAACTTGACAGTTTCTGTAAATTCAGTTGAGATCCAAATCAGCGGAAACAACTGCTCGAAATAATACATGGAGACTTAGAATTTATTCTTCCATGAAGCTTCCTACGGCTCCGTCTTGCTGTAGATGTGATGCGAGCTTTTATTTTTATCGGCCATGCTGTGGCTCGTCCAGCCTATCAGGGAAGCATCGTTTAAGCTTTATCGCGTTATCCGGGACAGCGAAATTTGCATTTTTGCGCGCGTATTCGCGGACGCTCGTGACAAATATAATTCGCGAGACCAGACGTTTTTATGTCGATATCGCCGCAGCTCGACGTAAGAACCTTCGGACCACCGCGATGATGCTCGCGGTAACGGCGATCGTTTTTATCGCTTAATTGTCCCGAGCAAAGAGAACGAGGGCATAGGTTATGACCTCTGAGAAATGCGCGCTTACCCTTACGGAATTGTGCGGATGACAGTGAATTAGGTGTCTTTTGCTACAATAACCCATAAACATTCCTCCTTCCTTGCGTCGCGTATTTATCATCCTGTCCGAGTAATATGCCGCGGGCGGCCCATGCGATGCACGTATATTCTCATCGGGCACAGAGATGAATGCACGCTACGGCGATTCGTTTAGACGTAAAACCCAAGTAATAAAATTGTTGACGACTGCGCGGATCGAGAGTGGAGCATTCGCGGGAACAATGGGAGAGTGAAGTTTTTTTTTTTACAACGACGAATATCGACGTAAACCGTCCTGACGCAATAACGCGCGAAGACGGGGACGCCGACGACAATTTTCCTTATAGTTTGCTTTCGATACGCCGGAGAAATTTCAGCGCTTCCGGTAATTGGGGGAATTTGATATCCACCTTGTTATACATGCGAGATAAAACCTGAGGCGGAGTCGGCGATCCCGGCGTATTAAAATTGTTTGCCTTTGAAGGTTATCCGTTATGGCGTAGATAAAAATGTGTATCTCATAAATACGCTGGTAAATGTGATATTTTTCAACGCGTTGCGGATATCGAAAATGTAAAATATATATATAGGATTATGAATCTGTTTTGTGATTATACAAAGTATTATGTTGAAACTGTCAATGTATTACTTTAATCAAGATGTGGTAGATATGTATTTCATGTATTGGGAGTGTGAATAAGTTCTCGCCGTTTTTTGTGAAAATAAATCCTTTATTTAAAAAAAATAATAAGAAAACAAGTCAATTAAAGTATTGCCCATCGCTGGAGACTACTTTTTCCCATCTTTCTGGCAGCATTTGAATTCCACGTCGAAAAAACGACACTTCTTTTGCGGCTATCCACGAATCGATCCATTTTTTCGTTTCTTCATACGAAGTGAAGTGCTGCTCAGCCAGGCCGTTAGTTATCGATCGAAATAAATAATAATCAGAAGGCGCAATCTGGAGAGTACGGCGGGTGGGGTAGGACTTCCCATTTCAGCGTTTCCAGGTATGTTTTGATCGGTGACGCGACATGCGGCCGAGC
>NW_022639735.1:58729-77550 GCF_010583005.1 Odontomachus brunneus | reverse complement strand
AGCATGATCACCATAGGTTTCTACAAGAATTCTGTGTGCTTCAGCTGCAGATTTCTTCTGAATAAAGTAGTGCAGTAAAATTCCCCGCAAAAACGGTTTATTTGGCACGAAATTTGACATGTTTTACGCTACGAAAAGAAAATGTTCTTTATAGGTTAATGGAAAGACACGCACTGATTTTAAACATAGAACTTCAATATAGATGCGTCATCATCTTGAATTATACACACAAAATTTTTATACCGCCATCTGATGGTGAAACGGCGAGAATTTATTCACACTCCCAATATGATGGTAATGTACTCTCTTAAAGTGAATCAGTGAATAGTCATTGATATCAGTTATAATTATAGCACTGAGCAGTTTCAGTGCTATACTTATAACTGCAAATCAGTGTATATTCACTGCTTTCAATGATGTTTCATTGATTCACTTTAAGAGAGTATAAAAATAGTTCAGCTGCGTAATACTGATATATACTATATATATATGTATATAATTATTTTACTAAACACACTTTACCAAGATTGAATTACTTTCATAACGCTTAGCGCACACAACGGTGGAAAAAGCTTTTTTGCTGTATTTTTTATCAACGCAACCCCTACATTTCATTCGATTGTATCGTCAATTAATCAGATTTCCATTGGAAACTCTCGTAAATTAATCTCGCCGTTTAGTTTCCGGTCTCATTGTATCCGGCTTAATTAAACTGGAAGGACTTCTCGATAATTCCGAGAAGAAACCTGCCTGAAACTGAGTACGAGTGCGTTTATCACGCCATAAGATCCTCTTAGGTAGGTCTTCTTGGCGTAAGACGCGAGACTATCGTGCCAATTAGCGTGCAGTACGTGGAGGGAGAGAGGAAATAGAGTAGGCGAGAGAGGGAGAAAGAGAGTAAGAGAGAGAGACAGTGGTTGGGAATGGAAGGGATGGGGTTGAAATCGCGAGCAGTGCGCTCGAACGCATTAGCGTGCGTCGCCACGGGAATCGCTGGCACGCGCTCTTGCTTTCCTAAATAGATTAGCGTGCCTCCCTCCCGGCGTTTCTTGTTAAGTTCGCGCGGCCAGACGTTCGCAATTATTGCCATAATTCCGAGGCGATTTACTACCGATTTCGCAAGCACTCTCGAACTTTCAATGAGAGCCGCGTGAGATCGCCCTCGACGGGACTGCTGGTATTTACTCGGCTCATTGATAAATCTCGCAATAAAAAATGTACAAAGCAATACATTTCGCATTAATTGACAGTGTTTCACTGAAGCGCTGCACCTTACTCCCCGTCATATCTCTGGCTCTAATGACGGAAATAATTCGGAGCGTAAAATCATTTTCGAGCAAAGAAATATCCTTTTCATCCGTTGGAGCTCGCTTGAAACTGAAAAGCGTTAGGGCTTACCGGAACCAAATCCGCGGTGAAATTCTATTACGAGATTGCGCCGGTTTGATCCAACGGGTGTCTCAAGCAGTCGGGTAAAACCGTTTCCTCCTCGAGGCCGACGGAATCCATTCTCAACTTTCACCCCTGCGTGACGCACGTGGCCTGCCGCGTGTATCTTCTTCGTAGTGTGCAGCACCAGCAGTAGCAGCCAGACTAAGCGCCAGACTGCGCCTCGTCGCGTCCTCGTGCGTACATGCGTTTACCTCGCGCGACATTTCACGACACATTAACATATTATACTCGGCTTTGTATCGCCAGGACAAAAAGCATGTTTGCTCGTCAGCTTATCAGATGTTAAGTCCGTCCCTCTTTGTGTGCCAACTTAATGCCACTTCAGCCCCGACGGAGAACCCCTCGGCTTCTCGTCGGCGCACCGCTCAACTCTCCTACCCTAAACCACCTAAACCTACCCTCGAGCGAGCGATTCAACCTGCCGCCGGCAGGTCGACGTTGCCCGTCGCTCTTCCGCTTCTCATACGCTCTCCTCTCTGGACCTTCTCTCACCTTCGCTTCTCTCTTCTTCCTCCTCGCCGTTCCATCTTTTATATTCCGCGTAATTTGTTTTCGCGTCTCATCTTGCGACGCGCGTCTCAATCCCGCGGGGTCGCCTATGTTTCGGTCTTGCCGAGATAATGGAGGCGACTTCGCATTAGGCGAATTTAAACGTCGTAATCACATAATCTCTCTCAGCCACTCAGCGCGATCGGCGGCCTCATCCCTCCTTTTATCGTAATAAGTAAACCGCGTAGCCAAACCGGTCTTTAATGCGTCCCCGTTTTTCCGGAGCAAACAGACGCAGTTCTGGCCAGGAGAATCGTCGCTTGAAATTACGTGACCCGCCGACGATGCAACGCTTAATGCACGCCGCAGATTTCACCCGAGCGATGCATCGCGAGATAGAGTGAGCGAGTAAGAGAGAGGGATGGGGGAGGAACAGGGAGACCGGGAGGGAGAGAGAGAGAGAGCTCTGGCGGTTCCTCAAGTAAACAGCAAGTCTTGATTGTGCGCTCTTTCGCATTCTGTTGGCAGTCTCTTCGACCCCGATATATACAAGTTGCATAGTAATCGCCACGCCGTTTTTGGTATTCAGAGAGCTTCCGCCCGGTTATCTTTTCGAGATGGATGTCGTCCCAGGTCGACACGCAAACCTCTCCTTACTTTACTCCATGTTTTTCTTTCTCCTTTCTGTAAAAAATGAACGATAGGAAAAGATGCACGCGCTTTACATTATTATTCGGAATCAGTGTCACTCGGAGTGTAAATAGTTCTGTATCCCCGCGGTTTTTAATTCCGCACCAAATATTTCGTATAGAGTTATAACATACAGCTGCTAAATTCTGAAAACGGTGTCACACGCGAGATGTGTATGTATGTGTGTGTCTCCTGTTAAACGGCGTGTTCCACGGAGGAATATTTATAAGGTGCAATTAAGCAAATTACGGCGCGCTTTCCGCTGTATACCGAACGGATTCAGTTCACACCTCGAGAGCAATTGTGTCAGCACAAACGTGATCGCGACATACCGAACGTTCTCAACGGCGTAAACGCTTACGCGGTGTATATCGGGAAAGCGGAGAAAACTGCAAGCCATACAAAACTTCCGATATGCCGTAAAAAAACAGGGAAAGAGAGACGAAGAGAGAGAGAGAGAGAGAGAGAGAGAGAGAGAGAGAGAGAGAGAGAGAGAAAGAGAGAAAGAGAGAAAGAGAGAAAGAGAGAGAGAGAGTGAGAGAGAAAAAAAGAGAACGGAACGAGCGGCGAGAAACAGAAAGCGACTCGCACTGCAATTATGCTTGCCTTTTTGTTCAACAGTTAATTCCAGTTTTCAAAGCTGACGCGCACTGAACTCACGAGCAGGAATTTATTGCCAGAGGGAAATGCCGCGCCAAATAATATTAAAGTAAATTTTCCCTAATGGAAGAGGCGGGGAATCAACGTGGAAATACAGAGCTGCGATTGAGTGTCCGCGAAGGAGGGGAATTACGTTTATTCGCATAAACTGCGAATATATCCCGGTATCGCGTTTACGATTTGTCAATATAATCCCGTATAATTCACATGGATATGAAGTGTACGGAGCCGTGATACGGCACGATACGCTCGGACACGCGAGTGAGTTGCTCGTAAGTCTTACCGTCAAAATTTCTGCTGAGATGTGTCGCCTGTTTCATAGTTTGTAAGTTATTTAGCTTCTTCTCTTTTATCGTTACCATTTGTTCTCCTGAAGGTCTTATTACGCGCGTCTAACTTTCGCCATTATTGTCTTACCTTACCTCTGCTCAGGTAACTCTCTTATAATAACTCTTGTTATAAACACTTTTCATCATTAGGTGTTCTAAGGGCAATTCCCTCCTCGCTTCATTTGCGATAGCTTTATCAAAGCCTGCTTCAGCTTCATCTTGTTTCATGCGAGCGAGGAAGATATTCGCTCACCTTGATCGCCTGAGAACACATCTTTTCATTTAACGCGAAGATGTCAGCCGTCAAGAATCTCGATAAAAATCACGAGTTCCACGTCATCACTTTCTCATCGCATGTATATTACGTGTGACTAAAAGTAACAGTAACGACCTTTTCCAAGCGACGCTTTACGCTTCAACTCGTTAATTCGACGCGAATGAATGCAAATATCGAAGGATACCTGCCTCTCCTTCCGTTGCCGTCTCACTCCTGGAAAACATTTATGGAGTTTGCGCTTTTGCAACCTTGTTGCGAGAGACTTCGTCGCGCCGCAGCGCAATCCCGTACAGTACAGAAGAGGTCGACAAGTAAATGATTATACGTGCAATGAGCTTCGTGGAACTCAATCCGACTCGGGAAACGCGATTAACAGCCGTCCAAAGTACGTAAATTGCTTTCAATACTTAAAACGCCTGATATAGCGTATTCCGTTTAATCATTTTAACGGTGGGTCAAGCGCGGCCACTTCATCCTCTCTCTTTCTCTCTTTCTCTCTGTCCTTCTCCGCCTCTCCCCTCTGCCCGTTTCTCTCGGCCATATTCGAGAGAAATTTGCACCTCAATTGCATACGCTCTTTTATTCATCGCTCGACCGATTCGCCCACGACTTCTCGACGCTATTGCCCCAGATCCCGTCTGTATACTTCTCGCGAGATTAAACCAGAGCGCACGACGATTAGCATAAACATTCTATAAAAGTCAAAGCGACTCTTTAAACGGCGGAGAGGCCCGATCGTGAATATCACGAACTTCGGTTTTTATTTCGCGGGTGTAAAGTGGAATCCGCGACGCGTTCCTACGTATGTCTCGCGGCGCTGGGGGCGTTTAAACGTTCCGGCGGTGTCATTAACGTACAAGACCACGCAAGAGCGCCCGGTTAGCTGTCCTTACGCTGCATTCTACCGTCGTCTGCGTTGCAAACCGTCTGACAATGTTACTACAGGCGCGTGTGTGCCGCTAAATGGCGCTTTCTATCTCCCAGTCATAGTTACCTCGCACGAAAATGAGAATATAATGAGAGCCAGGTTTCGGTCGTACTTACTTGTCGTTAAGTGCACCGCGAGATTCGAGGCTGCTGAGCTTCATGCTAGTTGCTCTATGATACGATACATTGAAAGAAGGATTTCGTAACGAGTACCAAAGTTGTTGCTAAATTATTCGGTTAAATAATGCGGGCCAAACACATACAATGATAATTAGGAATTTAGTTATTATTTAGTTATTACTTAGTTATTATTAGTTATATGAAATAAATGTATAGTTCTCAGAATGAAGATTTAGTTGCTTGAATTATATATCTAGGTCATCAAACTAGGTTCTAGGAACTTAAATCTTGATAGCGGAAAATGGAATATTTGGTAACTATTACTAAAGCTTGTGTCCCACAGATGAAAATTACTTTAGATAATTTTTTTATTTTATTCAAAAAATCTTATCGTATTAGTCAAACTATTTTAAGACTATCTACCTATTTATATTTTTTATTTTTTACATCGACGCTTGTTATCACTTCATATGTGAAATTCTGTCCGTGATTTTATTTTATCCCTGTAGCAGTCAACCATTGTTTCTCAGACCCGCACTGAGAGAAGAATTTAGTAAATATTATCAAAATTTGGTTACTATTACTAAATGATAGACGTAAATATATGCGGGCCAAAGCTATGGCAATACTTATTAATTAATTTAGTTCTGTAAAATAAATTATTTATTTGACAGAAGTAAAATTTATTTGCTTCCAGAATATATTTGGTAAATAAAACTTATTGAATAGTTGAGCAAAATAAGCGATTTTGTAATAGTTACAAAATTTTTGATAGGTTCAACCAACTATCTGTAATAATAGATATTGAAACGATGTAATAGCTGCAAATGAATGAATTTTTCGTTGTGCTGCAACAAAACATACTTATACTGGTAACAAAATAGAACTCGTACCTACTGAATTTTTTATTATATGGGATATAACGATTTCATAACAATTATCAAATATCTGTTCATAACTGTAATATATTTCATATTAAATATTTAACATTAAGTAACTATTACTAAATTATTTAATTGATGTTACTGTGAATGCAATTACGTCATACTCCCGATCTATTAAATATTTGGTAATTATTATCATATTTAGTATTAGTTACTAAGGATTCAATGAATTTCTGTAAATGTAGTTTGTTATAGTTACCAGTCTTTTTTCTCAGTGCGCTTACCTGATATTTTACTTCATGATCGAACTGAAACTGGTGAATCTTACGAGCTATGATGATATATTTGTATTCATGCTTATAACTTTTCTTATAATTTTCAAGAAACGTGGCAATGCCATATTTACTATCGAATATTGGAAAAAGACTCAACAATAGTCGATACGCGATAAATATCAATAGCTGGTACATATTGATGTAAGTACAGTTGACACAAAATATTTCGTTACCTAAACAAGATAAATATTAATAGTCATTGAATATTTCGTCAAATGGAATGATTTCATAACATTTACTCTAAATATTTGATAGTAATCATCAAATACTTAGTAACAGATATGAAATATCTGATAGTTATTATTAAAAAATCTCTAGCCCATTCAACTGTGATTAAAAGTCCTTTGTACATCAAATATACTATGTATTTGATCATTATTATTATTATCATATTTGGCATTAATTATAGAGTTTTTACTACTTAAATTCTGTAACTAAATATATTTAGTAATAATTACCTGTTTTTTCAGCATACGCAGTTACGTAAACATACTACTATTGCGCCGCGTTTATTGCAGCAATAATAAAGCCTCTTATTTGCGTTTCATTGAAATTCTTTTAAAAAATCTTTACATAAAGCACAATGATAATCGACACCCGTCGTGTCACGCTCGCGACACCGAAGAATCCTCGATGTCGAGCTCTCTTTCAATTTTCTCCCGTTTTGATTACGCAGCGTGGTAAAATCCCCGGGAATCAGATCGACATTTTGCAGTCCCCAGTTTATTAGGCCACGTCGATTCGCGCGATTTACGCCCTTGCCATCGCGCGACACCGGCGTCGCCCTTGTAACGGAGTCGAAGCGACATTTTTTGTATCTCTTAAGAGCCGCATATCGGAGATTCGGTGTCGAGCCAGTTACGATTTGTGCCGCCGCGTATTTTTCTCTTTCTCTCTCTCTATCTCTTTCCTTTTTTCGTCGGATGCTATCGCGTCGCGTTCGCCACGCGAAACACACGCAACTGTTGGAAAGCCATCAATCGGCCGGTCCGCGTCAATAAAGCCCCGGTAGGATCTTTTATTTTCGTAGTGCTTAACGTCTTTAGTACTTTGATGGGTCGTATCTGGAAAATCGTAAAGTACCGTAATCGCGCGACGAGATTTCTCGTTTTCCGTTAAACGTATAACTCTCGCCAAATGTCGACGCGCATCATCGCGAATATATCGCGAATATGATTGCGCGTCCCGGAAGAGATAATACGCGTATCGAAGGCGATTCGTTTCACTTTTGTGACGTCTCGGGATTTGGACAAAGTTCCCGGGTGTCTGAAAATATTGACTTGTTTCATTGACTCGTCTCATATTTATCTCATATTTATATCTAATTAATTTAAGAATTAATATCTTATATAATATAAGCACAGTTGATAGTCACAAAATATTTCGTTATCTAAACAAGAAAAATACTAATAGTCATCAAATATTTCGTCAAACGGAATGATTTCATAACATTTACTCTAAATATTCAATAGTAATCATCAAATACTTAGTAACAGATATTAATAACAGATATGAAATATTTGATACTTATTTATAAAAAATCTTTAGCCCATTTGACTGTGATTAAAAGTCTTTTGTACATCAAATCTATCGAAAGAGATAATACGTGTGTCGAAGGCGATTCGTTTCACTTTGATGACGTCTCGGGATTTGGACAAAGTTCCCGGGTGTCTGAAAATATTGATTTGTTTCATTGACTCGTCTCATATTTATCTCATATTTATATCTAATTGATTCAAGAATTAATATCTTATATGATATAAGTACAGTTGATAGTCACAAAATATTTCGTTACCTAAACAAGATAAATATTAATAGTCATCAAATATTTCATCAAACGGAATGATTTCATAACATTTATTCTAAATATTCAATAGTAATCATCAACTACTTAATAACAGATATTAATAACAGATATGAAATATCTGATACTTATTTATAAAAAATCTTTAGCCCATTTGACTGTGATTAAAAGTCTTTTGTACATCAAATCTATCAAAAGAGATAATACGTGTATCGAAGGCGATTCATTTTGGTGACATCTCGGGATTTGGACAAAGTTCCCGGGTGTCTGAAAATATTGATTTGTTTCATTGACTCGTCTCATATTTATCTCATATTTATATCTAATTGATTCAAGAATTAATATCTCATATGATGTGGAAATAGGAGCTTCGTTTTGTTCGGATTGGTGTGCCGATGTTTCATGTAAGCCGTCGACGTTCGACTGCGATGCGACGTGTAATTTCCTCTTATAGAAATTTAATAAGTGATAATTTGGTCAGTGATAATTTTCAATAATGCCGTTCAATAATTTTACTACTCGTACGAGTACTGGCCAATTTATCACAACCATGATACTTTTCTATAAGGGTCGTTGAAAGAGCCGCTCGCGGTTTCAGCGATTTTCTATTGTTCGGGACTCGCACGTGCCTTGCTAGGCTCGCGCGAGTCGTCAGCTGCGTACAGCGAGTAGTCGCAAATAAAGAACGTTAGCACGAACATAGGATACATATTACCTTTCACCCATTACACCCGCACAATGAATCATATTGTGTGCTTGGTTTCTTCAGTATAATTATTTAAAAACTATATATCACGAGATTTCTTATTTAATATAATATTATACAGCATACATACACACACACATACACACACAAAATACATTTTAATATCTTTTGATGGCGGGATATGAAATTAAAAATTTTTGAAAATTGTCTACAGGATAGACGTTACTAGTTTAATGTGTCTTGATGCAAACATTCTCTGTCATAAAAATCGTATTTTTGGCGAAAAATTTAAAGCTCCCTTGAAATAATATTACGAGAGATAATATCCGCGCGGATTCGAATCGGCGACAATTTCTCAAAACGTATGCATTTATGTATTAAAAAGTGAAAAAAGTGGCTCTTTTATTACGTAAAATATATTCAAGCAAATTACACTCTGTGTATTGTGTAGCATTATGTTCCGGAAGAGTTACAAACTTAATTAGATTTATGTAACACGCGATACTATCCTGCCCCTCGTTCTCTTCTTTTTATTCATGGTACATTTTCTGCGCTTTGAGTAACATCAAACGCGAAAGAGCACTGAATCGCAAATGATGTCACGTGATGGCATGCTATTACGCTCGAAAGGTCGGTCTGTTGTACGAGTACCTGGGTGATTTTCATCTCGATGAAGTGTGAAGGATCGTACTTCCGGTAGATTGCACCGCGTCGCAAGACGAGGGTGATTTCAAATGCGCGAACGCGCAAGGCCGAACGTGAATTTCGCTCACTTCCACCGATCCGCGTGTGTTACGTGCGTTTCGTTAAAACAGCGAGAATGCAATCGAACGGCGGAAAATACGATTCAAATGTGTTTTAATTTAATAAGCCAAGCCTCTTTTCTCGTCAGCGAGCCGTGAAATTTCCGCGCGGGATACTCAGTCTGGCACACAGTCGCGATATAATATATACGCGCGTACGTACGTATGTGCACATTCGTCTGCTTTGACTGCTATTTTGAAAATATGTTTCGACGCGCGGGATTCGCTTCGAAGCGTGCTCGCAATTATGAAATCAAGCGAAAATAAACCGCATTCTCGCGAGTCCGCAATTTAATTCCCCCGTGTACGGATATTCCGCCAGGCAAAAATAACAGGCTGATTTTGCGAGAGCCAGAGGATTTTCGTAGGATTGTGAATCACGTTGCGCGTCTGGAAGCGACGCGACGTTTCCACATTTTATGACGATCGATCGCCGTGCGGCTTTCCCGCGACGCTCAGCGTCACACAGCGTTTTCGCGTTTCCGTATTCAACCTTATTTCATTCCCCCGTGCAGGAAGGACGCCATTAACTTTTAACGGTCGGTTAATACGACATTGCATTCTGCGAGTCGCCTGCTAACGGCTGGCTCGAACGCACGAGGATCAGGAAATATCCTTCGATGATATAATAACTCCTTTGCATATAACCGTCGTGTCGTCGGGTTGGCGTTGTAAACATTTATCGCGACGTTCAACGACAGTGACGCATCTCGAGGAGAAATCAGTTGTTCAGAGAAAACGCCGCAAAGATTATCGCGAGAGAATCGATAGTTTCAGTCGACGGCTGTTAGTTACAGCACGCATGCTCGCTTGCGCGCTCGCGCGAAGGCTAAGCCGACGCTGCGCGTATCACGGTTGGTACTAATTTCCGTTTTAATTAACATTGCATTTGCGTAATTAATTGCTCTCAACAGCCTAGACGACGCGGTTCAAGTACAACGCGGACGTGTATAACTCGATCTAATGGTATAAACGATGCTCGAGCCGATCTTACTTTACACTGGTTACGGGCCCGCGCATCACTGGTAATTAATCATTGGATTTGTCAATGTACCGCGCTAATTATCGACTACATCGTTGATCGGCGGGAGATGTGCAGGAAGAGGAAACTATTCACACTCTGTCTTTGCGAGTGTTCGTGTGTGTTGAACCCTCGATTGTCCTGCGTATCTTGGAGATTCTATTACAAATTCTTTTCCTCTTTTTTATAAAAAGAAAGGAAGAAAAAGAGTGTGAAATGTATATGTAGGGGAGGCTGGGGTTATAGATGCCCCATATTTTAGAATTTCAAGGTTACCACTTCTCAGGCAATCAATTGTTGTAACTCCCTTGCAGAAAAAAACATATTTCATATTTTGTGTGTACATCACTGCGTGGTTTCGATCTTGTAGCGCAGTAACCCCCTTTCTCATATCGCGCTATCCGCTGCTTACTCTCTAAATTTCTTGGAGTGAAATTACTGCCACTCTTGCAATAAGAGTGAAATATTCACTCCAATCTAGTGAAACAGTCACTCCTGTGGCAGTATTTAGGAGTGAATGTTTCACTTGATTGGAGTGAATATTTCACTCTTATTGCAAAAGTGGCAGTATTTTTACTCCAAGAAATTTAGAGTAACTTCAATTATATAAAAGGGCTCGAAAATTTATTTTGTTATTACAAAATCAGTTTTTTTTTATTTCTTAACTGTAATATTATCCATATTTTAATGAAATTCAGAGAAAAGTATTTATGTTATAAAAAGATCATTTCGCGATTTTGTATCCACTATTCTTCTCAAGATAAATATTAAGAAAAAGTATATAAGCAACATATAACCAATATGTAACTTGAATTATAGAGAGGGACTTGAAAATTTACTTTGCTATTACAAAATCAGTTTTTTTTATTTCTTAACTGTAATATTATCCATATTTTAATGAAATTCAGAGAAAAGTATTTATGTTCTAAAAAGATCATTTCGCGATTTTGTACCCACTATTCTTCTCAAGATAAATATTAAGAAAAAGTATATAAGCAAGATATAACCAACATGTAACTTGAATTATAGAGAGGGACTCGAAAATTTACTTTGCTATTACCAAATCAGTTTTTTTTTTATTTCTTAACTGTAATATCATCCATATTTTAATGAAATTCAGAGAAAAGTATTTATGTTCTAAAAAGATCATTTCGCGATTTTGTACCCACTATTCTTCTCAAGATAAATATTAAGAAAAAGTATATAAGCAAGATATAACCAACATGTAACTTGAATTATAGAGAGGGACTCGAAAATTTACTTTGCTATTACCAAATCAGTTTTTTTTTTATTTCTTAACTGTAATATCATCCATATTTTAATGAAATTCAGAGAAAAGTATTTATGTTCTAAAAAGATCATTTCGCGATTTTGTACTCACTATTCTTCTCAAGATAAATATTAAGAAAAAGTATATAAGCAACATATAACCAACATGTAACTTGAATTATAGAGAGGGACTCGAAAATTTATTTTGCTATTACCAAATCAGTTTTTTTTTATTTCTTAACTGTAATATTATCCATATTTTAATGAAATTTAGAGAAAAGTATTTATGTTCTAAAAAGATCATTTCATGATTTTGTACCCACTATTCTTCTCAAGATAAATACTAAGAAAAAGTATATAAGCAACATATAACCTCGGTCCTATCCTGGGAAAGTCTTGCTCGAATTTACACGGAGCCAATCGAAAAGAGTTCTCGTACATGCAAAGGGACAACAATTGGAAATACACTCGCGCAGTTGTTATTTTAATATTATCGCATTGATAATATTAATTACATGGCTCTTGCATAAAGAGGTCTCTCTGTTGTAATGCTCGAAATCAAGATAATTTGTCCATCAAATCATGCTCACGAATTTGTACGGACGATACTGCTGGTACTATCAATTAGGAGATGGTATGCAATATGCAAATTTGGTGTAGGTGTTTATTGTATGTGGAGACGGTAACTTCCTCGCGGAAATACCGCTTGATTAATGCTATCCCTCTATTTGGTGGCCAACTATCTCGCCGGATGAGGAATCTTCTGGGGCTCTCCTACAAATCGGGACTATTGATCGCGATTTTTCCCCGCGGCCGCTTGCGAAGCTCACTTCAACGAGAAAGAGAGTTCGCGTTTTACAAAGAATTTTCATCGACCCAGATTCGTCCGGAGATTAAACCGTGAAGTTTCTGTCCAACATTAATTGTCGTCTGACTTTAATGTGGCATCAATTCTTGCATCCTCGACAAATAGTCCTTTCTACCGGAGAATGAAACTCAAGAAAGAATTTGATTATCACTTGTTTAATTAAAGTAGCAAAAGCTGCGAGGCACCAGTCGCGCAAACTTCAAATAATCGAATCTTCCCTTCGGGTAGCTCCATTTCAAAGGGCAGCCTCGCGCCGATCGAGCGACATTTTTAAAAGAAATATTGTGTTTTTCTTCTTTTGCCTCGCGTATAAGAATATTCGAACTTAATTAAGATTTGTTTACGAGTTTTTAACAGCACAGTAAACTACAAAAATACGAGTCTACTTCATAATCTTCTAGCCGAGATATGACATTTCAATGTATTGCATTTGACATACACACAGTTGTTTGAAGATTTCGTAATAATATCTTTCATCTATAAAGATATACACATGATCTTTGCGCGTCTCATTATTTTATTTAAAATCAGCGTCATCTTGATATAATTTTTAAATATGCGCCGCTTGATCTGTTTTAACAATAAAAATGAAGAAATAACTTTATTAATAGCAAAACAAGGTAATGTCTCTTTCTGACAATTCCAGCTACACGCCAATCCGATAAATCGTGCACTAATTATGCTTGCACATTGTGTATAATATGAATCTGCACTTTTTCGAAATGTTTGCGGATACGGGTGGCGCGGTCAAAGAAAAATGGTGAGACCTTACGTTGCGCTTAGCAAAAACAACATTTCCATCATCTAATATCTGTTCTCCGATCGAAGAGCCAAGAAACAAGTAGCGGCAGATGTTATAGCAAGTTCGCGGAGCGGATGTGACATGACCTAATCCAGGCGCGGCAGCAGCGTAGCGCTCGGTTCCATCACAAAATTGGACGACACCGTACCGCTGTCACGGCGCGGAATCGCGGAAGTTATTTAACGTATTAACTCGCTGCTTGTTATTTTAGCTGCGGATGCGTTGCACCTCGAGGGAGAGCGAATCCAGTTTCCAAGAGTTGCACGTCGACAATTTGTGATGTTCTTGACTTTCTCGACTCCCCCCTCGAGGCGCGCTCGTGCTCGAGATCTGCTACTGCTATAGATACGCAAACATACGCACACACATCCTAACTGTGCTCGTACCGTGTGCACGATGAATCGCCCGTGTGTTGCATGCACATCTCGCAATTTATTGCGTATTATTTTAATAGTACATAGAAATTTATTACAAGGGAACCCCGCGAACCCGAACTCTTTGATTTTGATACATTTTTGTGAGTATGTAGAGTAAATCAATACATGAATAACGATATATTCCATTTATATATCGCTATTTAACTCTACAGTCATCGCATGGGGTCTTAAGAGAATATTATATCCAAAATAGTCTTTTCTTATATTTTACATGAATCCAAAAACCTAATTAAATCTAATTAAACAAAGAAAATATTTTGTAACAAAAATTTTTTGTTACAATAAAAAAAGGTATTTTTTTATTTATGCTTATGTCAATTTATAGCACTTAACTTACCATTAAACTTTTATTCGAAAAGTCTTTTTATATCTCCTTTAATTTAAGAGTAATACACGAAAAAGTGGAATCGTCATTTTTACTTTGAGAGTATAAATAATATTTTTAAATAGCAATAGAGCACAAATGGAATATACCGTTATTCATGTACTGACTTACTCTACATATTTACAAAAGTGTATCAAAATCAAAGAGTTCGGGTTCGCGGTGTTTCCTTGTTAGTATTTTCCCAAATGCAGGTTAAATTCCAATCAGAATGTCCAACTTTGACCCAAAACAGATTATCCTACTACGATACCAATTGGGAATCCCATTCTTGTCCCAAACATGGATTCTCTATTTAGAATCGGAACAGAAATTAAGGAAACTCGAGCTTTAAGTACTTTCTGCATCAGTTTCATTAATGCAATAAAAACAATACAAATGTTTTCTCTATATTGTTCTATGTTAAAATTAAAATAATATCTTTTGGTTTTATATGTAATATAAAATATATTTGTAATTATCTGAAGATAATTTGACGATTTCATATACTTGTAAGTCTTAACTCGAACGCCTTCTATTGCAATTTCTTTATCATTTTTTCGCAAAACTTTTAAATATTTATTCTTCAAATGTATGTGTATATATATACTTGTAACGAATAAATATTCAAAGTATTTCGAAAAATTTTGTCAGTTTTAGTTTAAAATGTAAACCAGAAAAATTTTTAAAAAAATGTTAGGGATTAGTAAATAGGATATGTCTATGTTTCCCTAGATTTTTCTTTAGATTTCTTTAGGTTTAAAACATTATACTCTCTTTCCAGAACCTAAATAAATTTTCTATCTAGAGGGTATGATTATTGTAGGAAATTGAGCTGGATCTCAATTAGATCCTAAAGTATTTTCTATGTGGATAACATTAAAGTGGTCGCGTCGTACGTATCTGACGAAACTTTGGATGAAATCCAATAAAGTGCATTAAAAATTTATAAATATTAGAGTATCCGTATGATAAACTTGTAGAACAAGATAAATTTCTACAAGTGGAATTATATTAAGATATCTACGTTATCATAATCATTGCCGTAAGATACAGTTACGAGAACAATCTGTACAATATTAGTAAGTCCGCCAGCGAAGATCGAAACTCGAGAGAGCACGGGAAACGAAAGAAAAATTACAATTTTCGCCGCGGGAGCGCTTTAAAACAAGTTTTCTCTTACGCAGCGTGTAAAACTCAAATACGAGGACACTACGTAAATTTTGGGATTAAGCGTACGTGTAAGTTTCACGAAGTTATAAATTGTATTTCATGACCCTGGATGAAGGGAGAAAATAAAAGAAGAAGAGTCGCGGCTTAGAGGCGCGTCTTCGTTCGCAGGGCGTCCGAATCTAGTTCTCACGAGAGTCTCTGGAGTTTAAGAGTGAATATTGCGAGAAGTAATCGAGTCCGAGTGAGACGGGCAAAAAGCACGGGGTGTATCTTACATAACGTATACGTAGTCGAGCTTAAGGCCAGATACGCGCGTAGCTTGCAAGGGACGACCAATGTTGAGAATGCCGCGTTGACGGACGCGTCCGGATCTGTTTTATTGAGGCCGGATAACGGATCTCCATAATACCGCGACCTCCACCTTACTTTTCTATTACCCGCCTCGTTCTCGAGCAGGTATTGTCGTCTACGATAGCTCTTCAAGATAAATGAGTTTTGAGACAATGGGGTTGACGTTTAGGACTGACAATACTCGACGGTATACGAATGTGGAACGTGACTGGATAAAACGCGCTGTGGAATGTGAAAAGTTAGATCCATGACGACACGTTCAGTAAGATATAAATGTAAGAAATTTCCCACTCTCGCGAGAATAATTTGTGTGTTAAATTGCCGCTGTTATTTTGTACAAAGGCGCGCTCAAAACGTCCGATTAATCGCGAGTAAGCCTCTCTCTTTCTCTCTCTCTCTCTCTCTCTCTCTCTCTCTCTCTACGTATAAAGCCGCGCGAATTAGCCGCGAAAACGGCGATATATTCAAGGCATTAAAATTTTAATGAGAGTTTTGGGGCGTCTGGCTTCGGTCAATATTGGACGCCATAATGTACATAAATGTAACATGACTCGGAAAGTTCGACCCTGAGGGAAGCGGTACGTGGCGGTTCTTTCTGAAACAGAGCGAGGAATTTGAACGACTGGACTGCAAGAAGAAAAACACGTGCAGCTGGTGAGCTAATTAATCGCGGGCGGGTTAATTAATGAATTACTTCGCGGTGTTCATTCCTCGCGTTCACGTGAAACGTATCGACCGCCACGAAAGGACCGGAGTACGCCGATTGAAATTCGCGAGTATTTATTAGGTACGCAAATTAATTCGGTGCTTTTCTTTGAAAAAACTGAGCCTTTATTTACAAAAAGTAAAGTTTGAAGGACCGCCATCATTTTCTAATACTTTTCTCCACCTATCAGACAGCTGACGAATCCTCTCTCTCGAAAAAACCAACGGCACCCTTGCTCGGATCTCGCCTGATACCAAAGTGTACAGGGATCTATCAATTATTTAGCAATTATTATTGATCATTTATTTATTCGTTTTTTTTTTCAAAAATCCCCATATTCCTCAATATCCGACAACGTGTATCGCGCGAAAGTGTTAAAAACATAGTATACAAAAAAAGCCGATAATTGTTATTAAATTGAAGTAAAAATTCGGTAATTAATGTCAAATATGATAATAATAACAAAATACTTAATAGATTTGAGGTACAAAGGACTTTTAATCAGAATCAAATAAACTAAAGATTTTAATAACAGCTATCAAATATTTTACCTACCAAGTACCAAGTTACCAAATATTCGATGACTATTATCGGATATTTGGTAAGTGTTATAAAATCTTTCAATTCTGTCTGATGAAATATTTGGTAACTGTTAATATTTATCATGTTAATACAACGAAATATTTGGTGATTATCAACTGTACTTATATTAATGAACAAAATGTTTCAAACGTGGAGGTCAATTGCTTCACTTGGAAAGTGATTGGGGACTTAAAAACAAGAAAAAAACTTAGTATGAACATAAGTCCGGAAATGCATTGTTTTCGACTTATTTCAAATTGCTTTGCTTTTGAATTTTTTGATTAAAACTGAAAAAAGAGATAGTTTTTATGAGTTTTATAACATAATCAAAGTCAAATAAAAATACTTCAGCACTACGTTGAGGTACAGCCTATAGGAGTGACGAGCTGTGGGCTCCTGTTCTCTGCCATGGAATATTAAGTGGACTGTACCTTCACGGTACAGCGGTGGTGTATCCTGGGTAGTACCAAAGTAACCCGCAATTTTTATTTGACATTAATTATGTTATAAAACCTATAAAAACCATCTCTTCTTTCAATCTTAATAAAAAATTTCGAAAGTAAAGCAATTTGAAATTCCAATATAAAAATGACGATACGCATTTATGCTAACTTTTTTTTTGTTTTTGCGTCTTCAATCATCTTCCGAGCGATTGACTTGCACTTTTAAAACATTTTATACATCATCTATTGATATTCGTCGCATATCGACTGTTGTTGAATTATTTCCAATATTTGTTAGTCAATATAGCATTCTCACGCGTTTCTTGAAAGTTATAAGAAACATATAAGCAGGAAACTTCACGTATGAAGCGATAAAAAACGTCAATGTAAAAAATAAAAATATTATGTCTAACGGTAACATATATTAGACATATGTCTAATATATGTTTTACAGTAGTTTAAATAATGACATTTTTCGAATAAAATAAAAAAATTACATGAACAATTTTCATCTCAGGCACAAGCTTTAGCTAACAAATATCTCATTTTCTGTTTCCAAGATTCGCTATTAACTTCCAGAATCCAGTTTTATCTGTCTAAACGTATAGTTGAAGCAACTGAAAAATCTTGGTTCTGAGAACTATACATTTACTTGATACAACTAAGTTATTTCCCCATTATTACTTTATGTTTGGCCCGCATCATCTGACTGAATCACTTAGCAACAGCTTCCAAATCTTGGCGCGTGTAACGAAATCCCTCTGTAGAGTGCCGCGACTCCGCCGGACGTTTCCCACTACCTCGCGCGCGTTGCGCCGCAATTAAGACTTTATAATAAATCATTCGGCAGTGAGCGGCTAACGAGGCGGATAATTTTCTATAGCCCACAGATTTATTTCCCACCGCGCGGGATATCGACCAACGCGTTTGTCGTCGGCGACCACTTCGCAACAGCTTTCAATTTGCGGTGAGATAGGCCCCGGAGATAAATTGGCAGGGAAAAGAGCGGAGAGAATTCGCGCTGGGTCTTCGTCTAGTCCCGAAGCCTCGGCGCGTATTATTAACCGCGAGGTGCATACAGACGCGATGTATGTATGTATGTACGCGTGTGTATGTGTGTGTGTGTGTGTGTGTGTGTGTGTGTGTGTGTGTGTGTGTGTGTGTGTGTGTGTGTGTGTGTGTGTGTGTGTGTGTGTGTGTGTGTGTGTGTGTGTGTGTGTGTGTGTGTGTGTGTGTGTGTGTGTGTGTGTGTGTGTGTGTGTGTGTGTGTGTGTGTGTGTGTGTGTGTGTGTGTGTGTGTGTGTGTGTGTGTGTGTGTGTGTGTGTGTGTGT
>NW_022639735.1:52995-58719 GCF_010583005.1 Odontomachus brunneus | reverse complement strand
AGTGTTACCCTCTGAGAGATGCTGGAAAGTTATGGAATGGGCTTGACCTGTAATTTACCTACTAAGTGTTTGCGTACCCACCACCCCCTCAACCCATCCTCCTTCCCCTCCCCTACTTCCTCAACCTCTCGCCCCCTCCGCGCGCGTCCGCGCAGTATGTAAAGTTAACTAATTAAACACTTAACGGAAGTTTCGAACAATTTAAACGAATACCTAGCTGTACCGGGCGTCATTATACGTTCCACGAAGTTTTCATTGCCCCTTCTTTCCTTTCCCTTTTTTTCTCCCTGCCCCCTCTCCCATTTCGCACCGCGAGGCGCGCACCAGTCAGCATTTCGCGATTGCCTTCGAGCTGCTTTGGCTCGCGGTGGAGAGCGCGCCTTCGGAATTCCCTGTAAAATATCATCGCCGCGGAAATATGCCGCGTTCCATGAGATATGCGCCCACTCGGCGGCGCCAAAAAGAGGACTCTCGCCTCTCCGAGAGTTTATTCCGCGAAAAGTTACTCTAACTAGTTAAACTCGGTTTAAGAAGATTTAAATGTGTTTTGCGCTTCTTCATTATTTCGCCCGCGGCCACGGCGGCCCATTTTCCTGGTTCCCGGGCGGCGGCGGCGGCGGCGGAATAAAAACGCGGTCGTGCACAAAAGCCTCGGTTTTTCGGCGGCGCCGAATGCGAGGAAGGTCCGCGAAACGCACCGCGCCGTACAATTGCAATACGAGTCACGCCGTTTCGCCTTTGCACTCTTGCTGCAGCGCGAGAACAAACGGCCGATTTATTTGCGCATTTGCATAAAACACGAACGGCCGACTGCGTATCCCGCGATACGCATCTGATTATATTCCAACGAAATACACTTGACTCGCGATAAAATAGTATCGGTATTTTTAAGTGGCGCGCGCGCGCGCGCGCATGCGAACGGGCGAGTGAATAAAATTGGGCCGCGATAAATTAGCGGATAAACTTACGATAAATTCCGTCGGACCTATGACCCGACGATCGATAAGCTAGTTATAACGCCGCATATTTTACTGCATATTACAGCATGCTTTTAACGTCTCCCGCACTATCTTACATTAGTCCCGGGCATCTTAACAGGGAAGCGCTGTGTGCTTGACGTTAGGAAATTAATAAAAGCTAAGCTTGCACGTTAAAGCACATTACGATCAGTCACAGTCGTTCATGACAAGAACGATTTACTCTTCGGCGCTGTTAGTCGCGTAACTGTCGCGACAATTTTCCTCCTGTGAAAGCTGAATGTGCCTAGATCACGCTTAATAATGGACTTTGCATTTATAATTGCGCGGAGAGAAGTTCTGCCTGCGTTAATACGTGTATATGCGTGTGTGTATGTGTGTATGTAAATATCTAGTCGCATATGGCCGTAGTTTATACAAGAATGATCCAACATGAAGCACGTTTTGCGAAAAATGAAGATGAAAATTTGATATGTGATTTAAAAGGTATAAATAGCGCTGAGAATATTTTTTCGCAATCCTCCGCAAGAAGTCAAGCATAGTCAATTTTTTTCTTTGTAAGGGTGTCTATCGACAAGCTTAACCTTTGACAAAAGAGGTTGAAAAAAGAGTAGAAGATGAAAACTATTTTGTTCTTTTTATTAACTTTAGATAAAGACTTGGATCTTTTTTATTTTGTGTAGAAAGATGTATGGACTACTCATTGGTGAGAAGAAGGCTCGAAAATCCTAATTTTGTGGATCACTCTTGCATAACTATTGGTCATGTGTCTCAATGTCGCCGCGGCTGATCAACGAGCGTCGATTTCCCCTAATTGAGTTCTTATCTCATCGGCCGTCGCGTGCGGAAGCTCCGTGTCGTTTTAACGGGACGATCGCGAAACAATTTCCCGGCGGAGAGAGCACGACACGATAATGACCTCGGTGGCCTTACACGCGGAGTTAATCGGCGAAGGTTTAAATTTGCGCACGTCGAGAGGCAGGGGGATAAAAGCGAGAGAGGAGCCACTAACGGGAGAAAGAGAGAACGGGCGATGTGGAAACGTAAAGAGAGCGTGCGAGAGCCGAGGTCTATGGTAAATAAAAGGGATTATGCGCGATTCGTTAGAAGGCATTTTCACGGCGTAAGGGTAGGCCGGGGGCAGAACGAAATCGTTTTCATTTGCAAGCTGTTACTGGCGCAGCATCTGCTGCTAAACGCTATAAACAGCTTTACTCGAGTATTACTCGTAATGGCGGAAAGTGGAGTTTAACTTCGAAATAAGGCGGCCGAAGAGAGAGAGAGAGAGAAAGAGAGAGAGGGGGGAAGGAGAAAGGGAAAGGGAGAGGCGTCTGAGATGTTGAGGCGTAGCATCGTTTCTCGCGATGGAATGCAAGTTCGCGAGTCAATAGAGTGGTCTGATTCATCGGGCGTTGCATCAATCGCGAAAAGACACCCGCACCGAAAAGACCGTCGTTGCCTCTTCCGCCGTGAGCGGAAGTTCTTCGGGAAACAATGCGACCTCGCAAAACTTAGCCCCGACACGCGATTTCAACAGTCGCCGCGAGTACTTATCAGCGATTCCAACCGCGCCGCGTTGATCGCTCTAATGGGCCTCGACACGATGATATACGTCCCATTAAACCCCGAATATGGTATTGTTCTGTCGCACTTGGACCGTAAACCCGCTGTTTATGCTGCGATAACGTCGGTAATTGTCGCGACTGCAAACCTGTTCCGCACTGATGTCGCGCGCGTTGGGTCGCTGTCGTCGTCGCCTTCGAATCGATCTCACCTACGCGAGATGCGTCTTCCTCTTTTCCTCTCGCGGCCATCCCGTCTGACTCGCGATACTTCGTTCGAGATCGCGTTATCCCGCGTCTCGTTGAGCGCGCTCGCGGTTAATCTATGAGCTCGATACATTGCAAATTTGCCGTATCGCGATATTCAAGCCAAATTTCCTCAATAACTGACTTCACCCCGGGGCGGGAGGAGAAAAAGAACGGGTTTGTTTTATGCAGCCGAATATTTTCGTGATACGGATTTATCGGAGAGGAAATTGACAATTGATACTGTCAATTTCCTCTCCGATAAATCCGTATCGCCGCGGCCGATCGATACGCTCGGAGTTTGGGCAAGAGGCTCGAAATTTATTATCCGCGTCGTTGCTCGGGCTTGACGAGGAAAATATGAAGGATGAGGTATTGTGGGAAAGGAGGACGGAGGACGCGAAGGAGGAAGGGGAGAAGGACGGTGAGGGGGAGAGGAGGGGAAGTTCGCGGAGAGGCGAAAGAAGAGCGCATTGATAGAATAATTTCCGTTCCCGTTTTGTTTCAACATACGACAATGTGGACACTCGATGGTGGTGGAGGATTGTGCAAAAAGAATAAAAATTACACGCGTCTGATTCAATGGAAATTCAAGAATACCATATCGTTTCACTTTTAATAACATGCCCGCATAGCGATTTCGTTCCTTTTCGAACGCGCTTTTGTCCGACAATTGCATTGTCTACGCAAATCGTCTGCCCGCTCGTTGACTCAATCGATTCAATTTATTTTAATCGGAGGTATGGGCTCGTGACAATCTCCGAGCGAAAGGAGATTTAAAATTTTCAATAGCGCGCGCGCGCGAGCGACACTTTCTGTCATTCGTTTTACACGGCTCGCAAAAGTAAGGGTAATATAAGGGCTCTTCAGAGAAATAATCTTGTGTGAGTGTGCGCGCGCGCGTGTGTGTCTCCTGTGTGGTCGTGCAGCGACATATAATATCTCGCGTGATCAAATATTTACATCAAATATTTGGTCAATCGCATCGTGCATCGTTTCGCTATTTTCGTGTCGTATAGGAAAAACTCGATTAACGGAAAATGCCATCTCTCTCGCGAAACACGCCGTACGGTCGGACCTGAAAAGTGACGATGTCGCTCCCTTCTCTATACGTTCTCCAGTCTCAACTACGTCTGGTATCTGGAGATGCACTCGCTCTTCCGTCATCTCCTTTCGCCATTTAAGTACACGCGGCTTCTTTGTAGATGGTCCTTTACGTTACGAGCCGCTATTTTATTACCAAAGTTATTTGTCCTTCGAGAAAACCCTTTGTTACCGTCTCTCTGTTCTCTCGCTTTATTGACTCATCCACTTCATTGTTGACCACGACATTTTCATGGTAACGGCTCGGATAAGGATTGGACATAGATTTCGAAGTGAGTTCTTACACGGACCTTTAAATCTTGCCCAATGGTGCGATGTCTCTTTTCGATCATATAACTGCTTCTTCCCCCGATTGTGTGTGGAACGATTTACGCGCGCGCGCGCGTAATTTAATTTCGACAGAGATTCATAAGAGAATCTTTTACTCAATTTTTTCAGATGAAATATTTTAAATGGAGAAACACACACCGCTTCAATAATGTCGTGAAACAAAGTTAACCCTGTTCGACGACGTTCATTACTTGCGAATTATCGCACACAAACAAATTAAGGGAAATCGAGGCTATATGACTTCGGAAGTATGTCGCTCATATAATTTTTTTTAGTATGCATCTTGAAAGAAATAGTTGATACAAAATTGCGAAATGGTCCTTTTAGAACATAAATAATTCTCCTTAAATTTCATTTAGATCGAAATAATATTACAATTAAGAAATAGAAAAAACTGACTTGATAAATTTTCGAGCCTCTTGAAATTTTGTATTAATATTCTCCATCATGACTGAATAAAATTAAGCGATGTGATGATGCGATTACTACCTAGGATGAAATTTCTTGCAAATGTATGATATATATTGTTTCTGGTAATAAATACAATTTTCATTCATAAAATGATTAAAATAAAGCAAGTAGGCGGACGAGGTAAAGTTGGCCTATATTTAAAGATTGACAGGAGGACTGTGGAAATTTCTCATGAAAACTTTAGAACTAATAATCAGAGTATATATTTTATGTGTGGCTTTCTTTACCCTGTGCTATTGAAATCAGACAAGATGGTTGTGTTGCTGCATATTCGTTTTTTAGTTATTGCAAAACAAAATATACGATTAACAGTCTAGTGACGGGCATTAATACATAGAAGAAGATTGCCTTTATCATGTTTATACATGATAATTATAATTCTATATTTTAGAAATTTAAAGTTGCCACTTCTCAGACAACTAATTGTTGGGACTGACTACAGTCAGTCCCAACAATTAGTTGTCTGAGAAGTGGCAACTTTAAATTTCTAAAATATAGAATTATAATTATCATGTATAAACATGATAAAGGCAATCTTCTTCTATGTATTAATGCCCGTCACTAGACTGTTAATCGTATATTTTGTTTTGCAATAACTAAAAAACGAATATGCAGCAACACAACCATCTTGTCTGATTTCAATAGCACAGGGTAAAGAAAGCCACACATAAAATATATACTCTGATTATTAGTTCTAAAGTTTTCATGAGAAATTTCCACAGTCCTCCTGTCAATCTTTAAATATAGGCCAACTTTACCTCGTCCGCCTACTTGCTTTATTTTAATCATTTTATGAATGAAAATTGTATTTATTACCAGAAACAATATATATCATACATTTGCAAGAAATTTCATCCTAGGTAGTAATCGCATCATCACATCGCTTAATTTTATTCAGTCATGATGGAGAATATTAATACAAAATTTCAAGAGGCTCGAAAATTTATCAAGTCAGTTTTTTCTATTTCTTAATTGTAATATTATTTCGATCTAAATGAAATTTAAGGAGAATTATTTATGTTCTAAAAGGACCA
>NW_022639735.1:37743-52985 GCF_010583005.1 Odontomachus brunneus | reverse complement strand
CATCTAGCTCCGGTCTCTCCTATATTAACTACCAAATTACATAGTAATTTTGTAGTAATATCGACTTTAAAACAATTTTGATAACCAAATATAAGCAAAAATTCGAATTAAACGCTTCAAATCGACTGCCATTTTGGTATCGCTATGTTTGCTGAAAAAATATCCATGGCATATTTTTTAAGTTACTGTGTTAAGAACACGTTTTAAATACTTTCCCGAGCGATACTTACACATTTTTATTGAGAAAATAGCGGAAGAAGAAAAAATTAACTCTAAAAACATGCGCTTTTTTATTTTATTTTGCAAAAATTTTGTATAAATTGTGATTTTTTTAAAATTTTCTCAACGCTATTCGATAGAACGACATTGAAATTGGTAGGAATGGTACTCTTTATAAATAACATCTCATTTCCGTAGTAAAATAAATGGCTCAAATCAACGTAAAATTTCAGCACATTTGGTCGTTAATGGATTAACAACACAAATACAACGAAGCAACATTATTAAATACCGACAGAACAACATTTTTAAACATATGAAATTTTGAAGCGGCCTCCCGGAGATATTCTAGCGAGCTAATGGTATCTTTATTTTTATATTTGCAGAAACGCATCGCGCGGATGTCTCGCGAAAATAAAAATCGCTGTGCGCATCTCAGTAAGTATCGACATTCTGCTTAAAAAAATAGCACGGGGTCGCGACCGGCGGAGATTTGTTTGCTCGGGAAAGTCCGGATTCGGGAGAAAGTCCGAAAACCAATATTGTCGAAACCAAGGAAGTGGCGGCTTAGGTCCACCCGAGCCCGTCGTCGTCTCCGGCTCCGCGCGCTCTCCTCCCCGCTGGTCGCAATATTTCACTGCCGTTTGGTAAACATCTCTTCTCGCGGAGCACCGAGTGTATTACACAGCCCTCGAGCTAACGTTTCCCCAATAACCATTTCTCTTTCCAAGATTTCGTCGGCGCTGTCGCATTGTTGGCGAAGCGTAATACGTTAAGTGATTAGCCGGTATTACATGCGCACGCGTGCACACACGCGGCGCATTCGAGCGTCCCGCAAATGGCCACGTACGTCCTCATACAAGTATATTTCTCAAATCGGTGTACATAATTCTTGCATATTATTTATCCCTTTTAATCATTCTTGATAAGTGAATATCAACAAGACTATCACAAATGATAAAGAACGTACTTGTCAATATTATTATGACAAACCACTTTTTCTTCTTCGTGGTGAAATTCGTGAAGAGAAAAGTTGGATTGTGTTAACGTGAAGTTTGGCTGTAATGAATGAACCAACGCGTCTCGGTTAAAGGAAATGGAATTTCTGGTCCTTAGAACTTCTCTCTTCCCCAAATAAGAAACAGAAATTTTATATCTTTCAAACAAAACGTACTGATTCGTTCATTGAAACCAAACATTACGTTAGTGCAATTAAAGAATATAGCTAATTTTAATCCTTTGCAATTTAAAATCTTAAATTATGTTTTGATAAAATTGCAGCTATTCATGAGTCGATTAAGTGCAAGATATATACGATGTCGTTTATGTTTGCCAGTCAATATGTGTTGCGTGGGTGAAGGAAACTGTAGAAAACTTACCAGTGTATTCTAATCAATATTTATATGGATCATCAGAAGCGCTATATATATTATATATTGATTTTGAAATTCTCTTTGAGTTATTTTCTCCCAAATAGTAAGGCACATCTCACTTTGATATTTATATAACTTTAATCTACCTATTCCACAATAGCTACAATTTTATAAAAAATAACTTAAAATTTCGTATGCCATAAAATGAGTCTGAAAGCTCATGAGAACTTGGTTACTTTCTTTTTTTCTCTTCATGTGCTCTCTGAACTACAATCAGCGTATTTTTCACTGAAATATTATGCTTATAACTGGCGATTCAGTTATGAGTATATAACATTGCACTAAAAAAATTATTCTGAACTAAAATATTTGGTACATGTACGATTTGATTGGCACCCGCATTACCATATATTTTACTTGCGTCAGGTGCATATTATTGAGAAAGCCAAACGTACAGCGACGATTAAATTTGTTGATTGTAATTATCAAACATTTGGTTGATCCCATTTTAACTAAATTATAGCCTGGTGTACCAAATTCTCGTTTCGACAATACAATCCCCTTTTCAGTATGCTACCTGTAAAATCTCGCTTTTAACAGATTGGATCTGTTAACAGCGAGCGACTATTTTCAATATTGACGCATTTTGCGAGCACAGATAGTGCAATTGCACGCAAGGTGTATGGAAGCTGTTGTCAAAACGCAAAAATTTGCGTTTGGTATAACGTATAACGAATTAGTTTATTACATTTTACAGTGAAATCTTACAGACTAAAATCGATGAGAAATAAGACAAAGCAGTAAAGTGGAAATCTTTTCGCAGAATATTAGTGTATATTCACTCATCATCGATGAATTAGTTCTCTTACACGGATTCAGTCATAAACATTTCTACTGATTCATTTTAAGAGAGTGCCTTCAAGCATGTTTTCGACGCGAAAGCCAGAATGCGCCCAAGAATATTCCAAGTTCTAATTTTATCGAGGTTAAAATACGACAGCAAAATTATTCCGCGGTAACTTCGTTACTCTCTCCTTGTTAGCGGGAAGGGTTAACAGGCCTCACGGGTTGAGCAGCATGAAAAATGGCCGGGCGAAAGTTATCTTGGGTAATTGTTTCTCCGATAACATTCTCATACTCGTCGCGATCGGAAAGCGATAATCGCTCCCCCGCGAGAAGAAGACGCGACTCGAGCTTTCCTTCGCGCGGATTTTCTTTTCGTCGCACGGCGAATTTTGATTAAGCGGTCACGACCGTTCGCCGATTATCGATACCACCACGGCTATGTCGCGCTTAGCGAAGCTGAATCCGCGGTATCGGGGCAAAACGGCTAGTTAGATTAAATGCACTCTGACTGCTTTATCATGAGCACGCTCTCTCGCTCACGTGCGCGGATTCCTGTACGGTTCGTTTCGCGCGCGGACATAAATAAACTCTGCGCATAAACTCGCGCGAGCAATTTTCGACCTGCCAAAGAAAGTTTCGCGCTTCATTGCATTCCGTGTGCGAACGCTGAAGGAATTATTTTTGTATTTGAAACTAGAATATTCGTGAGACACATACGAAATTGGCATTACTTATGTTTTTACTTGTGTTTGAACGTATCTACACTGAGAGAAGAATTTAGTAAATATTATCAAAATTTGGTTACTATTACTAAATGATAGACGTAAATATAGCGGGCCAAAGCTATGGCAATATTTATTAATTAATTTAGTTCTGTAAAATAAATTATTTATTTGACAGAAGTAAAATTTATTTGCTTCCAGAATATATTTGGTAAATAAAACTTATTGAATAGTTGAGCAAAATAAGCGATTTTGTAATAGTTACAAAATGTTTGGTAGGTTCAACCAACCATCTATAAAAATAGATATTGAAACGATGTAATAGCTGCAAATGAATGAATTTTTCGTTGTGCTGCAACAAAACATACTTATACTGGTAACAAAATAGAACTCGTACCTACTGAATTTTTTATTATATGGGATATAACGATTTCATAACAATTATCAAATATCTATTCATAACTGTAATATATTTTATATTAAATATTTAACATTAAGTAACTATTACTGAATTATTTAATTGATGTTACTGTGAATGCAATTACGTCATACTCCCGATCTATTAAATATTTGGTAATTATTATCATATTTAGTATTAGTTACTAAGAATTCAATGAATTTCTGTAACTAAATGCAGTTTGTTATAGTTACCAGTCTTTTCTCTCAGTGTATTTTTGTACTCACGAGCTATGACGTATCGATCTTTGTACTTACGCTTATAATTTTCCAAAAAGCGTGATAATGCCATATTTACACTAGCAAACATTGAAAAAAGCTCAACAACAGTTGATATGCGACAAATATCAATAGGTGATATATATTAATATAGGTACAACTGACCCAAGTCGAAACTTTCACCCTATATTAAAACTTACTAATTCTATAACGTAGTAGGTGTTGAGTTAGCAAAGTAGGCTTAATTCTAATGATACAATTTATTAGGTAATAGGTAGATACAATTTACTAGATTGTATTATAGATTTCAGAAATATGTGTAGAACGGAATAGTGAGGCTTAAAGTATCAATTTTGACTCCAAATATTGTCATCAAATATTTCGTTACGTTAACAAGATAAATATTTATAGTTACTAAATATTTTGTTAAACAGAATTAGATAATTTCCTAACATTTACCAAATATCCTATAGTAGCCATCAAATACTTGGTAACAGATGTTAAATATTTGGTAGTTATTACTAAAATCTTTATTCCATTTGGCTGTAATTAAAAGTCCTTTGTACATGAAATTTACGATATATTTGATTATTATTATCATATTTGGCATTAGTTGTCAAATTTTCACTTAAATTCTATAACTAAATACATTTAGTAACATACATTTAGTAAATACTTTTAGTTATCAATCTTCTTTTTTAGTGTATGTAGAACAAATATTTTACTTTCAAATACGAAGATAATTCTTTCAGTGTATCTCACCAGACATTTGGTTAATTCAACCAAATTCTTTTTCGCCATGTACGTTTTTGCATGCAGCGACAAGAGCGCGGACCGCTCTCCGAAACGATCTCGAGCTTTAATCCCGACTTGCGTCGACGGGGAGCCGTTCGCGCGACCGGAATGACAAGAAGCAACGATATCGGCCTAAACAACCAGCTGTCGAAAAAGTTCGACTGATACAAATGACTAGCTCGTTATTAAGATACCTCACTCGGGGAGACGCAGATCCATTTATATGCGTTAAGACACCGTAGCCTTCCTGAGGGAAACTTTTAACGAGCGCGGACAGCGCGGGTTTCGCGCGGAAAGGGAGCCGGCGCGGCGCGGAAACTTGAGAAAGTTTTAATCTCGGCCCGACTGCACAGCCGCGGCGAGGCTTGTAACGCTTTACGGTGAGTACCTGAGAAGTCGACTCGAAAGTCTAATTTTAC
Organism: Odontomachus brunneus; assembly: GCF_010583005.1. Taxonomy (NCBI): domain Eukaryota; kingdom Metazoa; phylum Arthropoda; class Insecta; order Hymenoptera; family Formicidae; genus Odontomachus; species Odontomachus brunneus. Next base: position 47,936 of record NW_022639735.1, on the reverse strand, counting down.
GTTCGAATTAGCTGCGCGATCTCCGGGGCTGCTTGGCCGCGAGCGGAACGCGCCGACGAGGGTTGCGCGCGGCTGGCACTCTCACGTTATATCACAACGGCGAATCCTTTTTCCCGGCCGGGTGTCTAGTCTTCATCGGCCGGATTTACGAAGATAGCCCAGCTTAAGACCATTCGTAACACACCAGGTGCGCGCCGTAACTTTTCGCTTCCGCCATCCTACATTATTGATCCTTCTCGTGTACAAAGCCACTCGATAGAACGTGGCAGTGGTGGCTTCCTTTCCTTTTTCGCCGTTTGACGACGTACCGCGACGTCGTGCAACGCTTGTAGCTAAACGTCCTGGCACAAAGCCGCCACGTGTTCGCGTGCATCGAGCGCGATTCCTTCCTTTTTCACGCGGCAGCAGATATGGCGAGTAACACGATTGCGGAATGGAAAAGAGGAGGAGGAGGAGGAAGTCGCTTCGTGTAGGCCCGACGAGTCGCGAAAATGTAATGTATGTTGCGAGTCTCAAAGAGAGAGAGAGATCTGCGCAAAATATTGTTCTGTTTCACCAAACGATCAGGAGCAAAGTATTCAATTTGTCAACTGGGCCATTCAGGTAAAATTACCGATACTTGGACACGTATTTAATCCTGGATATTCTTATTATATATTTTTAGATACGAATATTCAAATTCTTAACATAAAATATATGTATATATTCAGAGAGACAGAGAGAGAGAGAGAGAGAGAGAGAGAGAGAGAGAGAGAGAGAGAGAGAGAGAGAGAATATAGAGTAAAACACCAATTGATATCATCTTTAACACTTTAGGAAAAATAGCCTGGTACTTCATTCGACCAACATTGCGATTAAACATTGCATACCTGCATACATTCAATGATGTCAAAAAAGAATTTTACAACTAAAACTGTAAACAACTGTCACAGGAAAAATTATATTGAGAAAAAAGAATCTACATTGAAAGAAATACTTGGAAATTTATTTGTGGAATAAAAGTTTATTTCACAGAAATAAACTTGGTCTCCTACAAATAAATATCCAAGTATTTTCTTTCTCATTGCAGACTTTTCTAGAGTTTCAATGACTAAGAGGGATCAATAATTGGGTATTTTATCCGGTGTGTATGTTCTGTGTTTTAAAAGTTTAGATATTCGTATTTGGGGAACAAAACAATAAGAATGCTCAGAGCTAGGTACGTGTCGAGGCATTGATACTTTTGCCTCTCCGAACCGGCAACTTTTCCCATACGCGCGATCAAAAGTGGGTAAGAGACGAGGTACTTGGACTTTTTGCTCCGTGAGGAGAGGCACTCTTAAACAGCGATTTAGCTCGCCTTACTCGAGTTAACAGGTTAAGTACAGTGCAACACGGTTGCACTCTCGACGCAAGACGAGGCGCATTTTCATTAACCGACTGAATTTTCGGAATTCTATGTAACCGGTGTAGCGTAACGTTCGCGAGAAGCGTTTCAATTTCGTGACGTATGCTGCGGATGACAGGACACTTATATTTTTCAAATTGTCCATTCAAAGAGCCGTATTTTTTATCCGGACAAAACGGAGTCACCGGTAACAGTTTGACGAGCGTATGTCGCTATCTTGTTCGAATAATAAATTTCTAGCTGGTAACATTCACGGCGTCAGCCATGGACATCATTTATGGTAAATATTCAGAAAACGAATTCTCTCTCTCTCTCTCTCTCTCTCTCTCGTCGATTCACTTGGGACATACGTATTCGCTCACGTGCATGTTTTATACACATCGCGAGCCTTATATAAAATATGTACGCGGCTGGAAAAATCCCCGGGACGCGATATTTTGCCGTAGCATACCGACAAAATTTCCGATCTGAAATTATTTGGATAAAAAGGCTCGATCGCGCGTTGCGCGAAATGCGCCGAGTACGTGAATTGTAAACGGTATGCACAGATATGCGTAGGTATTTAGCTGAGGAATGCGAAACTCCGGCCAGTGTGGTTTTATGACATTGTTCCGCCGGGGTGAGTTCGAGTGTGTGTACGGCTATTGAATGTAGGTCGGTTATTAAAAAGCCGCGAAAGGAAGGGGGAGAGAAGAAGAGAGAAGCAGAGAGAGAGAGAGTGAGAGTGAGTGAGAGAGAGAGAGAGAGAGAGAGGGAGAGAATTACGTACTTCCCGACGTATTAATTAGTCCACGGGGCCGACGAAAAATTGCCGGAACAACGGTGTATACGGTGAAGTTCATTAGTTCAGTAGCATATGCAGTATGCATAATACCAGTGTAACGCAAAAATAACAACGTGCGTTGCATTTTTATAATGCACTCCCTTTATTACGTACGCCACTTGGGAGTGGCGGGGACGAAGAGGAGCACGCGATTGTCGCACGTTCGTTAAGAGTAATCAGGGTCGAATGTACGCGCGAGTTTTTTTTCTCCAAATTTTATTATCGACGTAATCGAATAGTTTGTTCTGACAGAGCTGGGGCGTAGAGAGCCGCGGCCTTAATGATTAAAGAGGATGTACTCGCGCTCGAAGGAGACGCCCTCTTCTCGGATCGCAAGATGGGATTCATACACGACCGATTACACGCGATTGCCGGCCGCATATATACGTGCCCGCACGCACCTGCACATTAATTCGAATGAAATATACACGTAAAAATGTACGATGTGCAACACGAGTAAAAGAACCATTGATTGATTTGCAGCTGGGCACGGTCCGTGATTCGTCCTGTCATCACCTGTCGCTCCATCGCGCCCTTCCCTCTCTCTCTCTCTCTCTTTCTCTTTCTCTCTTCTTTTTTCCACTCACCCGCCTTCTTTTTCCTTTCTCGTTTATCGTGACGTTTGTTTTTCCGATGAATTTCAAGCCGGCGGGGGTCGAAATGAAACCCGCGCGAAATGAAGCGAAATTAATTTCACCGACGGCGTCTGAACTCGTCAGGAAAATCAGAGTGCCCATCACTCCACTTAAATCGGCGGCGCACGACACGTTGAATTTGATACGGAAAGAGCGTACCGGCGTCGGAACCGAGTTACGCGGTGTCTGAATATTAAACTTCCCTGAATTTGAAATACGCCGTCCTTTCCTCTCTCTCTCTTTCTCTCCCTCTCTCTCTCTCTCTCTCTCTTCTCCTCTTTCTCTTTCTTCATCCCCTCTCTTCTCTCTCCACCTCCCACATTTCCTCCGCATTTGAAAATTTTCAGGATCAAATCACGGTTAATTTGCTCGCGTCGCGACGGGCTAACTCGTCGTTCGACGCCGCGCGACGGTAGTTCTTCCGCCCTCTCAAGGAAACCGGGATGCATCGGGTGCTCATTTAATCCCGGAAGATACTTTGTATTCCGCCGTGTTGGTTTAGAATCATGTTGTTTACGCCACGTTTGTACAATCTGACTTGTCGTCGTGGGGAACAACTGCATTCGTTTCGTCTCACTTTAACGTCAACGTTAATAGCAAGCGTCTCTATATTTTTGTCTGATTCAATAAATTCGCGAACGGGAGGTATATTGCTACGAACATACTTTAAAATCATCGATCTAAAACTTTGACGATTGTGTGAATTTAGATGTAGATTTTCGAACAACTTGCCCACACTTGCCTTTCAGTCCTGATGAGACACATGCTGTCCTAAAAACGTGTTTAAATGACTGTATTAACTTTGGAACGCAGATCAATGTATTTTAATGATCCTTGTTGCAGTACTTAAAAGAGATTTTCTCTCAGTTGGATGGTTGGTACGTCTACTATATAGAAACAAGGATATTTTATATAGAAAAATAAAAAGTGTATTAGAAACACGCAATGCTTCTTTGGTATTTCGCATAAATGTCTATGAACTACATGAATACATATATACGATATCAAAATATTATATGCTGGTTTTGTGGTCGCTGACGAATCCGAGATTAGAATTGCAAAGTTTATAATAGCGGCTAGTAAATATTAAAATTGTATAAAAATGAATCAACTGGATCAAAAATTAATACGTATAGTTCTTTTAGCTGCTGATAAAGAATCTAAATTATGCAAAATAAAAAATCATGAAAAATATAAAATATGAAAAATACCAAAAACAAAAATGGTTCTCGAATATGTTTATACATATATTTATTATCTATCTTCATTCGATGAAAGCCGGCAACGATAGTATAAATCGTCAACTTAACAGACACTACTCAGCTATACAAAGTTTATTTCAATACTATTATTTTAAATTTTGATTCTTAGCAAAGTCAAAAACTTTTGTGTATATATTTATATATATAAATATATAAATATAAACATATAAATAAATATGTATATATATATATATATATATTTATTTATTTACATAATTTTAAGAGTTTTACAATTTAAATTTTATATTTATCAGCATCCAGAAAACCTTGTATGTTTTTTGCAGCAAATTTGTTCATGCAATTATAAATAAATTTGCTTAATTACAGCACTTCATAACTGTCATATTGGATTCGTCCGTTTAAATTTTGCACTTCTAATTTCGCATTTGTCATAAACAACCAAAAACACTTTAGTATGCATACAATACATTAAAATTTGATCGGCAGGAAAAACTCAGGATTTTAAGGATTAAATGTTCTGAGCTTAATTGTTGAATTTATCTAAGTTGAAATTTTGATTCCACATGTATAATCCCACAGATTTCCGTCGAACTTCAAACACCAAAATGGAGAATCTCGAGATATGATAATATAGAAGCTGTTGTTCCGTAATAGGTGCTACAAGAATCAAAATTATTTCTTTCTTAAGTTATAATTATTTATTAAGTAACAATAAAGTGTCTAGATTTCTCAATCCTGAATTCGGGACACTTCATAAATGTGTGAAGCAGGGGGCGGGCGAAGGGGGATAAAAAGATCCTAAAATTATTTGACAATCATTGAAAATGATGACAAATCGGTGTCCCGAATAGCACTCGAAAAAATTCGGGACAAAGGGTGAAAAATCGGAACGTCTGGTCACCTTAGTTGTATGTGTCGAGAAGGGAGGAGATTATTCCGTAATAATGTACTCACGACATGTCCTGACGACTGCATGTCGTTGTTTTCAGCACTTTAATACTTGTTTCCGCAGGAGACTCACAGGACACAAGCGAAAGACGTATGGAATACGGAGCGTTATGTCCATGGCAGTTGCTCGGCATGAAAAGATTGCAGACGCGCGCGCTGTCAGTCACGTACACCAAAAGTTCATTAGCGCGCCGAAAGTGCCAAAAGTGTATGAATGTGAACGCGCCAGTGATGCGAACGAGGTCGCACGTCTACAACGACGCGATCTGTACGGCGGACGCTTTAACCACTTGCTCAAGTTACTAATCACTCTAGACTAATCGCGTTCGTTTCACACTACGAGGTTATCATCGTGGTTATTTAATCTAGGCGTTCAATTCAGGCGTTCAATCTAGAGTAATGAATCGCGCGAAATGCTAGATTTTTCGCGCCAAGCAACAGCCATGGGCACACATTGCTCCGCATTTCTCGCGTCTTTTAGGGCCGTGGCACACAGAAAAACTTAAGCAGTAAGACGTAAGCAGTAAGCAAATTGACTAATCACAGTCGTTGATTCTTGGACCGTAAGAAGAATCAATGACTGTGATTGGTCAATTTGCTTAAGTTTTTCTGTGTGCCACCAGCTTTATCCGTCGAAAGTGAGTCTCGCGCGTTAATAAGTCTCGGGAGTGTCGAGAATAGCGATGTGCGATTGCCGGGGCGTATCGTGAAGACGTCATTTGTAAGTAATCTTCTCGTTTCTCTTCGCGATATATGTGGCTGGTGCTTGTCGCGCCGACGTCCTTTACATTTGCTAAAAACATCGACTCGCTCAAGTAGCAATAGAATCGGGCGATTGTCGGATTTATTGAGCGGGAATTAGAAATGCGATGACAATCAGAAAGAAAGAGAGAGAGATGCGGAATATTCGGGCGGTTGCGTCAGCTTGTTAGGAAAAGAGATACGGAGAGAGAAGTATCTCATAGAGCGCGTTCTTTTCGGCCGCGGCGTCGTTCATATGTTGGCGTATATTTTCAGCGCGATTCAACAATCGCGCGACCATCTTGATTCTCGATGTTTCTGCATCGAACAATCGCCGTGGACACATCGATCGACATCGCTCCGCATTTTACGTCTTTAACTCGTCTAAAGTAAATCTCGCGCGTTAATAAGTCTCGAGAGTGCCGAGAATAGTGATGTGCGATCGCCGGGACGTATCGTGAAGATGTCATTTGTAAGTAATCTTCTCGTTTCTCCTCGCAGTATAAGGTGGCCAGATTTCCCAGCCCTGAATTCGGGATACTTCATAAATGTGTGAAGCGGAGGGAGGGGAGTAAAAAGATCCGAAAATTATTTGACAATCATTGAAAATGATGAGAAATCGGTGTCCCGAACAGCACTTGAAAAAATTCAGGCCAAAGGGTGAAAAATCGGGACGTCTGGTCACCTTAATAACAACAATCTATGTGTGAACGTTGGCTTGAGTTTCGACTCGGGTATCTTTTTGTGCTTAATAAGTTTGATAAACGTTTGTTTTCAAATCGGAAACATCTTATATAACAAATGATTTGGCGTAGATGATATATCACTGTCTGCAGCCCAAAGGAGAGAGAGGTCCTGCATCCTCTCTGTTTCCAAACTCAACATCCTGCTTCCGGCTACGCCGTTGTAGCACTTTGGATACACAAACACTCGCGTAGATATAGTTTAATCCTAACACGAAATTTAGAACAAAAGGAAGAAATGCGTATTAATGACGCGATATCGATAATTAAATATTTCAAGAACCAACAAAATGTTTTAATTTCCCGTGTGAATTACATCTAACGCACTGATACACACGTAAGGGAGAAGCCAGAACTACATATATGGCTCCAGAACTATATGTTGCTCATATACTTTCTTTAGTATTTATCTTGAAAGGAATAATGAGTGCAAAATCGTGAAATGATCCTTTTAGAACATAAATAGTTTTTCCTAAGTTTAATTTAAATTGGAATAATATTACAGTTAGAAAACAGAAAAAACTAATTTGGTAATAGGCAAATAAATTTTCGAGCCTTTTGAAATTTTGTGGTAACATTTTCCATCGTGAGTGAAGAGAGTTAAGCGATATGTTGCTAGACAGAATGAAATTTCTTACAAGTATATGATGTACTATTTTGCATAATAAAAAAATGTTCATTCATAAAATAATTGAAACTAAGCATATAGACGGACGAGGTAAAGTTGGTCCATATTTAAGAGTTGATGGAACTGTGGAGAGCTCTCGCGGAGACTCCCGAACTACTAATCAAGATACTTATTTTATACGGCTAATTGATCAGAAGTATTAATGCATGAAAGAAATTTGCCTCTATCATATTTGTACAGTCAGTCACAACAATTAGTTGTGTAAGAAGTTCGACATTCTGAAATATAAGACGTCTAGCTCCGGTTTCCCCGCGGTATACACATTGAAAATGTAGATCATAAAGAAATATACCAACGTGACTATCCAAGGATCTAGAATATTTTGGAAACATTTTTTCTTGCGTTGTACCGTTAAAGATGCACCACTTATTGACGGACAACAACAATCGATGATCGGCGCGCAATGACTTTGTCCTTCTGGAAGGTGCTGGAAGGTGGAATTGTTTTGAAATTTCCACATACTGCTTCTGTGATTGAGTGTGACATTATGAACCGGCAAGAGACGCTTATACCATGCAAAATACATGTGTGTCAGTGTATTATAATTCTCATTGGTTCTTGAAACATTTTATCGAGCTCTCGTCGCCATCACGTTATTAATATATGTTTTTCCGATTAAATCGTATCTGCGCGAGTGTGTCATTGTCGCGAGTGTGTGTCTAAAGTGCCACGATGGAGCAATCGGAAGCAGGATGTTGGATCAGGAAAGCAGGACGGGGAACGTAGAACGTCGAGACGTGGAGATTCACGGAACAGCGATATGTCATATATTTCCAGATGTGTCAAATCACTTATTACACGTGATATTTCCGATTATAATGGATATCTGACTTGCTGGGAATAGACATCCGAATCGAAATTCATACAGGTATTAATACTCCATCACTTTATGACAAGCACTCATAGCTTTATGAATTTTTCATCATTTTGTACTTATTTCATACAAGGAATATCGATCCAAACGGCCGAATAAAGATCATGGATACGAATTTGTAATGAATTATACTTTCAATCACAGATAGTAAACAATTGACAACTACACTAAGAGAAAAGATATCTTAGAAGAAACAATATTCGGTGGGCACCTGTTTACTTAAATCCACATTCTTTTATTTAAGCAAAATAAACAATTACGAAAAGCTAAGGTATTTTTAAAAAATGTATATTCTCTTATTTGAAAAATATTTTATATAAGTAAATATGTGTTATATTAATGACCCATCAAATAAACATTTTTTATTTCTTCAATATTTCTTTCTCTTTAAGAAAGAAATATTTAAATATTAAAGAAAGAAAATTCTCCTACATTCTGAGAAAAAAAAATATTTAAGAAAGAAGAAAGAGAAAGAATATTTATTCCTTAAGTATTTTTTCTCTTTAAGAAAGAAGAATAAGTGCCCATCTAATAAACATTTTTTATTTCTTAAATATTTCTTTCTTTCTCTTAAATAGTTCTTTCTTTTTCTTAAAGAGAAAGAAATATTTAAGAAATAAAAATGTTTATTCGATGAGCACTATTTCTTTTTTAAAGAGAAAGAAATGTTTAAGAAATAAATATTCTTTCTCTTTCATCTTTCTTAAATATTTCTTTCTCTCAGAATGTAAGAATACTGGACATAGAATTTAGTGTCTTGCAAATGCTGATTTATACGTCCCATACATACATTTATTGTATCAAAGAGATGTAACTCCCGTATGGTCGTATCTCGAGATTCTTTATTGATCTTTCAAATGCGATAGGATTTCCAGAATTGAAATTTCGACTCAGATAGTTATGTTTGAAAAAGGAAACTTTTTCGCTACACACATTCTATTCTAATTATTTATACTACCCTGAAGCGGGCAGTATTAAGAGTAATGCTCGCGTAAAATCTCCGAAGGCTGCTTGAATGTTAAGAGAGTAGCTCTTGTTAATTTTGAAATCTCATCTAATTGCGCGCCGCTAGGGAAGCATTCCCGATTTATGACAGCTCGTGCACGTTAAAGATTAAGTCAATTCACCGCCGAATACAGGATGGTTATTAATTTCCAACGTTCCCGGCGCGCTACTTTATTCCTTCGTTTTCAGTGCACGAACGTAAAACCCAGTTATCAAGTGCACGCGGACAATACCGGACGAAGTTGCGCCTCCGCGGTCCGGACAAAGAGATGCAAATTGTGATTTCATATCCAGCGGACAATGGGCTGGCGCTGCATTTGCATTTTTAATTTCCCTCAAGTGCCGGCGCTCCTCGCGCCAGGTTCAGACTCGGGTCGGTTATCAATTTCTCGGACATCTCGAAGGTCGCCATCGACCGGCATTTGTTTTTCGTTCTCATAATTTACGATTGCCGACGAGACCACTCTGCGAAATTGAACGCGCAGTTTTCTTGGGAAGGGCACACACGCGAATACGCGCGCGTCGGTGCGGCCGAACACAACGGCGAAGCTTCTGCGTTCTTTCAGTCCGCTGCAGATTATTTTTCTTTCTTACGACGACGAGAGAGAGAGAGGGGGGGGGGGGGGGGGGAGAAGGAGGGAGAAAGAAAAAGAGAGAGAGAGAGAAACCGAAACGTAGATCCGCGGTAACCGATGTGAATACAAATTATTGATGCTCGTTCGATACTCGCGCACGTACGCGAGTCCATACTAAATTAATAATTAATTAATTTCTCTCGGATTTCTGGAATATACCCATCGCGGCGTTCCCGCAAATAATATATGCACACATGCACACGCCGAACCCGAGTAGCTTTTGCAGTGGTATCAAGTTGTCTCTCTGTGTTTCGTGCAATTCTCTAATTCCATTTCCGTCTTGCTGTAAAAAGTATCGAAACGTGTGTCGTTGGCGGTTCACAGGTTACACCCCTGCGATAAATTTTATTCCGCAAAATTAGGGAACCTGGTTGGCGGGGGATAATGCGTAACAGCGGGGGAAGGGGAAAAGGGGAGAGGAAGACAGAGGGAGAAAAAGTGAGTGAGAGAGAGAGAGAGAGAGAGAGAGAGAGAGAGAGAGAGAGAGAGAG
>NW_022639735.1:31263-36303 GCF_010583005.1 Odontomachus brunneus | reverse complement strand
GAGAGAGAGAGAGAGAGAGAGAGAGAGAGAGAGAGAGAGAGAGAGAGAGAGAGAGAGAGAAAAGAGCACGCAAAACAACACGCTACATTATAAAACAACAATTGCGGTTGCGCAAAATTCCACGAGCAGTTAGCGCGCCATATCGTATATCATTAGATTACGTAATCTCGCGCTTGGCGTTGTGTAATAATGGATTCTGGCAAATTTTGCTGCGTCTGAGTTAATTGCTTGCAGTAATTCAAGCCATTTGCCATAGGAGCGTAATACTAGGTTAATGTGTAATGCGTAAGAGCGCTGTTTGCGTAAGTTCGGCAGGGCGTGAAATTTTTCGCGCGATTCATCGGGCATCGATAACATCTCGGCGCGATTAATCCAGCCGTGCAGCTTCCGCTGTCGCAGCCCGCCGGGCTCTTTCGGAGGTTCCGCCGAATCGGTCGAGAGTGTTTTCCCAAGTAAGTATTTAGCCGCGCAACTAAATGCTAAACCGAATTCGTGAACCTCATTGTGAATTCTGGCGGACTTACTCCTCTCCTTAAACAGAAAGCTAGGGTTGAAAGAAGGAGGGAAGCAGGGCGAGGTTATATCGACCTTTGTGCACTATGCCAGACGGAACGGAGCGGGTGAATGTGTGCGCGCGCACACTCGTACGTGTATCGCGAATGAGAACACACCGCCGTGGAAATTGAAAGCTTCCAAGGAAATCGATAAACGCGAAATACAAAGAACGATGGCATGATTAATATTAATTACGCTCTTAATCGCGTTTCAATTGTTTGTCTATCGCGCGCGAACTCCGCTCTTATTGGTGCAATGCACACGCGATTCCGCGCAAGTAGACGCATATAAATGCATCGGCAATCGTGAACTGTTAAATGGCGATAATTCCACCAGGAAAGGGGAGAGAAAGAAAGAAAGAGTGTGTGTATGTGCGTTATTGAGGAAAAAAATGTTTCGTAATCGTAACTATAGTTACACAGAAAAATAATTCCTATGAATTATGGTGAGAAGAAATTTTTTTATTAAATTCTACCATGATATTAGTGATATTAGTCTATCGCGAGCGAACTCCGCTCTTATTGGTGCAATGCACACGCGAGACCGCGCAAGTAGACGCATATAAATGCATCGGCAATCGTGAACTGTTAAATGGCGATAATTCCACCAGGAAAAGGGGGATAAAGAGAGAAAGAGTGTATGTGTGTGTATGTGCGTCATTGAGGAAAAAAATGTTTCGTAATCGTAACTATAGTTACACAGAAAAATAATTCCTATGAATTATGGTGAGAAGAAATTTTTTTATTAAATTCTACCATGATATTAGTGATATTAGTCTATCGCGAGCGAACTCCGCTCTTATTGGTGCAATGCACACGCGAGACCGCGCAAGTAGACGCATATAAATGCATCGGCAATCGTGAACTGTTAAATGGCGATAATTCCACCAGGAAAAGGGGGATAAAGAGAGAAAGAGTGTATGTGTGTGTATGTGCGTCATTGAGGAAAAAAATGTTTCGTAATCGTAACTATAGTTACACAGAAAAATAATTCCTATGAATTATGGTGAGAAGAAATTTTTTTATTAAATTCTACTATGATATTAGTGATAAATAACGTCATGCACGTTACCTCAACATGCACGTTACCACTTTCGTGTTGGAACGACCAAAAAATATAACCGGAGCCAGAAATAACTATAATTTTAGTTAGATCAACCATTTTTTTCTCTCTCAGTGTACAGGTGTGCACTTTGTGAGCGCGACGCGCTATAAAAGGGCACACCGCGAATACGCTGATTCAGATTTGCCGGCCGCAGAACTGGATCATCAATTTGCAAGGACGGATATACGCGGCCGGATATACGCAGTTGCCACAAAAATATATACGGCGAGAAGGAAAAATATTGTGTGTGTTGCGAATCCACGCGAGCGGTGTCACGGATTACACTTCGGCGGTAAAAAACGAGCGTGTTTCTTCGGCCTTCATAAGTAGAAAGCCGTTTAGCGCATTGGTTAATTGGGACAGTCGCCGCGTTTCTCCCTCAAGCGCAGCATTTATGATCCGATAAGAAAAGCGGGGCGCGACAGTGGGGGAGAGAGTCACGAAACTGCAGAATTAACCGTCGCGACAGGGCGATGTGCCGAGATACGCGAGATATATGACTTGATTCCGGAGATTGATTGGTAGGGTAGAGGGTGTAACTCTCTGGTAAACGTTCACAATTCTGAATGCCTTTAGCCTAATGAGTTTCGCATAGCGCGGGCGTATCTTAATCGTATATTAATCGCATTTGTGTGATGGAACGAGACGAGCTACGCTCGGAAAACGGATATTGTCAGTAAATATCGATATCTGCGGCGTTAGCGTTACGGCTAATCATCTAGTGATAATGCACGCAAAGAAATAACCTAGTAGGGAAGACCAGGGCTGTATGGTCTCAAGGATATGTTACTCTTCTCTAGCATTTATCTTGAGATGAATAGTGAATACAAAATTACGAAATGGTTCTTCTTAGAGAGAACATAAATACTTTTCCCTGAGTCTCATTAAAAGCGAAATAATATTACAGTAAAGAAATAGAAAAAAACTGATTTGGTAAAGGCAAAGTAAATTTTCGAGACATGCAACTTACAAAGAAGTTGCATGTTACTGTTTACTTCTTTTATTTTTTGTATATTTTTCTCTTTTTGTATATTGATTAGATGAAAAGTAAACCAAACAGAGGTCCGGATATGTTCTGAAAATTCATTATCATTAAATCATTTATTTTATCATTAAGCCCGTATTATATCACAGGTTGGAAATTTTATAATTAAAATATAAAATACCTCCTAAAATTGATATATAGATGAATAAAGCTGAACAATTTTTATTAGATTTGGTGGAAGTAAGAATAATTTTATGGGACGTCTTATTAAGTAGTTAGCGACCCGGGTAAGAATTTAAAAGAGGGCTTGTAAAGGCCTTAGATAATTTTGCCCATTTCTGTCTAGGCGCCATTCAGATAAGTCCGAATAGGCCCTGTATAGAGATGTAACGCTTTTGTAAGTCAAAGCCCGATTTGTAAATCTGATGAGGCCCTATTCTGGTACGCCTATGTAAACCCCATCTGGACACGCCTAAGTAGAAAAAAATATTATTTTATGTATATGTACTACTTTTTTTCTAATAGAAATTATTCATAAAGGTCACAACTGATTTCATTTGAAAACTTTAGATTATTTGATTCCAATGCTACATCACATTTAAAAATTCTCACTGACACTGGTGGGGCTTGAAAACCTGGACCCTGCCTGAGGCACCTCTGGATTATGAATCTGTTGCCTTAGACACTACGCCACTTCTTAAATCGATATAAGTGTCTTACGTTTTGTCCATATATGTTGTGATTAACACAGTAATATAATTTTTTGATAATATAACTTAATAAAATGATATAATTTTAATAAAAATTATTTTTCGTACTTTTATTGTTAATTTAACTCTTAGCTAATAAGGTGAGGTCTACAAAATCCCGCACTTCCATTTCGTTATTTTTAAATTTTTATAGTAAAACTTTTTTTATTGTTGATTGTTATTAAATAAATAAAGTCATGAAAGACTATAAACTTTGAGTAATTATAAAGAAATACAATTAAAAGAAGGAGAAATCCATCTTACTATATAAGATTTCATTAAATTAATTAAATTTATATATATATAAATATATAAATCAACGTTTATTGTAAGCGATTTCTGAAATATTTTAGTGAAAAAGATTTTGATAAAATGTTTCACAAATATTTCTAAATTATTTCAATGTTATATTTCAATATAATTTCCAAGTTATCTTTCGGAAAGCTTGCTGTGTGGAACTCTATGTGGATTCGCCTTATTTGAAAGATTGTATTTTTGAGAACCAAAATTATTTTGGTTTTATTTCAAACTTATGTGAATTTTACTCCAGTCTAAGACTATAAACTAAAATTCTGTAAGATTTTCAACTATTTCAAGAACTGAATAAACGAGACCCTGACTGAATTATGTAAGTAGTCTTGTTGTGTTGATGTCTACGGACATCCACATCTGTGCCTATTTTAGACCTATTTACGAATTTTCCTTTAGAAATCTTTTTGCTTGGCCATATGTAGGCTTAACGATGGCAGGACTTATTAAAGGCATCCCCAACAGCGCCTAGGGTCTGTTTAGGAAATTCTACACAGAGAAAACGATTTATTGATTCAAATAAATGTTTCTTTGGAATAGTCCAAACGAATTATTTAGTTGACACAACAAAAATATTTCTTTGGAACTAAGCCGCCAATAAATACTTTTGTTGCTTCAAACAAAATTTTGTTTGATGAATTAAAAAATTCGTTTGGACTATTCCAAAGAAGCGTTTATTTGATTCAACCAAATCGTTCTCTCTGTGTACTCAGAATTTGCCTTTGTAGGCCCTTTCTAGGTACAACAGTGGTAGGCCTTGTTAGGGGAATCCCAGCAGTATCTATTCAGGGTCTGTTAAAGAAATTCTACTCAAAATTTGCCTTTGTACACCCTTTCTAGGCCCAACGATGCCAAGCTTATTTGAGAACATGCCTATCTAGGCCAATCCTTTACGGACTTGGGGCATGGATAAAATCCTACCCGGGGAGTGATTTGAGATAATAATAAATTATAGAGTTACAATTACAAACATACATACGCGAATTTATTTTTATCATATTTTACAAGTTTTTCTGTGATTTCTGACATGCTTCACGCAAACAAGCAAACGGTGAAAATAACCAATCTGCTAACTTATAGGTCAAACTGAATAAAAAAATCCTGCACCATTTTCGAAGTAACCACGTAGAGTTCAGTTATTAATAAAAAAAAAAATTGGTGTATTAACAATTGTATGCATCAAGCTTCTTTAATTAATAACTAAACGTATACATTTGGAAAATGGTAACTTTTCCGTTCAGTTTGACCAAATCTACCGCGGCTTCTCTGTGAGTTACTGGACACCGTGTATAGCGAGGTGAACGGCCGCGCGCTACAGCGAGCAAGTGGGGGGGGGGG
>NW_022639735.1:21347-31112 GCF_010583005.1 Odontomachus brunneus | reverse complement strand
GAGCCGCGGAGTGGGGGTAGCGAGCCGAGCGGCCTACTTTCACTTACAGCTCAAGGTGACTTGCCACAGTCGCGTTCCGCATTCCATTCATGCGTCGCGTCGCGTCGCGCTATTCACAGCTCGCCGCAGCGATAACGCCGAGCGATCTATAACGCAGATCGATACAATCGTCAAGAACACCGCTTGTAGATGTCGTAGCGACTTGAAACGTGGATTATTGGAAAGGAAAAATCATCGCGCTTCCGCTGAACGTGGTGTCGTCCTTCTGTGGAACAAGCATCCAATAATATAATCATGTAAGTACGAAAGATATCGTTATTTGTAAAAGTGGACATTAATTATTAATCCGCGTTAAAAATCAAGTAGAAATATTGGCTTGGATTTATAATCGAAGCATCGGTTTTACATTTTTGATGGGTATAAAGTACAATTTAAAAGAAAAGAGGAATAACAATAATAATGGAGATTTCCTATCTGGCAGCGAATATTTTTTGTCGTAGCGTTAAAGTTCAAATAGCTAATAAATGTAGCTTTGGTACACTGAGAGAAAAATTATATTAAAATTAACAAATATTTCTTTAATGGGTGCCATTAACATATTTACTTAAATCTACATTCTCTTTATTTAAATCAAATATTGTTTACCTGATTTAAATAATCAATGTTTGATTTAAATAAAGAGATTTAAGTAAATATGTTAATGGCATCCATGAAAGAAATATTTGTTGATTTTAATATAATTTTTTTCTCAGTGTAGTACAACCACATTCGCTATTTATATTTTAATAATACATTTTAACTATCACAGCCATATTTTAAGTGGCTAATTTATTTTTTGCGTATGACTGCTATTACGCAACTTTTGTTTTTAATTGAGAACATATTTAATCGACATAATACCTCAACTGCACACATTTGGATATATATTTTATATTTATAATTATATAATATTACACGATCTCATTACTTTAATAACACTTTAACTTTAGCTCATACTGTATTGAGCACTTAGTTTGCTTTATGTGTTATAAAAGATTATTCAGCTCTTTTCAAACATACGGAATATAATATGCTGTCGCGAACGCTTCCTATTGTCGCGATTTCTCCCGCGTGTTTTCCGTATCGTGCATCGTCCGACACGTTCCGCCACAAAATATCACGCTACATTTCCCGATAAATTTTTAATTGAGATGACATACACTGGGGTAGCGACGCTTTTGTAGCGAAGGGAGAACGAACGAAATCGACGCGGGGATCGGTCGAGGGGCTGGGACGGGGCCAAGAAAAAAGGAAGGCGAGCGAGGGCTAGCGAATTGTAGAGGAGAGAAGTGGAGAAAAAGGATATAGATAGAGAGATAGAAAGCACGGGAGAGCGCGCAAAGGATGATGTAAGTTTCTAACCAGGCGGACAATTCTATTCCCGATTTCGACTACGGCTCGCCTTGCCTCGTCTCGCTTCGCCTCGCCTCGCCAGCGTCAGCGCGAATTGATGTTTGCCTCCGTTCAAGCGAGAAACGCTTCCCTTCGTTTTTATACCATTAGGGGAACGCCTCGTGGTTCCGTTATGTACGGAGACGCGGAGTCAGACTAGGGATGAGGAGGGCCGGGAGGCTGTTGACAACGTCACAAGGCCTTTCACTGTCGTGAATGCGAGTCTCGCGGTGCAGCGATTAAAATATATCGCCGATCACACCGGTGCATATCTCGGGAGCATTAATTCCGGATGAGTAACGTCGCGAGCGATGGCCTTTAATAATGGAAGGGTTGCCTCGTATATTCTGGCTTAATACCGCATTCATCAATTTTTGGGTAACGATCTGAGTCTCTCATAACGAGCCAATCGCGGAGATTCACGCGCTTCGAATCTTTCTGTTCGCGAATTTGCGCGAGCAGTTTGTTTCCAGCCTTCCGGATCGTGCAATAATCCGCGCGCATTTAAAAATGTTCGGCGGGAACGTCGTGGAATTTACGCGTACGCGAAACTTCGTGTTCAGGGACGCATCGATTTTTCGCGAGGTGCAACTTGAATAACAAACTCACTGTAGTCACACGGCAGGCGCGCGGCGTCTCGGGCGAGCTTCCAAGCCAGTTTGACTGGCTAATTTATATTCTCGCGCGGTTATGGGCCGCAGACTAGGTTATCGGCCGAGAGAATCGGCAGCGGAGTAACCATTGCTTACTATCGAAATAGGCCAGGAAGCGAGCTGCAGCATGCTCCGTCCTGTTTGTCCTATTAGTTATAAGTGGCAGCAACAACTTTACCGTGCATTGACGTAACCCACTAGGTCCCGTCGCTGTGTTACGTGCGCTTCTCCTATAAACTTAGTTAAAACCTGACCCCACGTTCTCGCGAGGCGAATAGTCGCAACTTTTCCGTCACTTTTCCGCGGGGAATCGGACGGTGTTTTAAGTTTGGCTAAATATTTCCGAACTTCGCGTTATAAGATCACGGTTATAAGATCACGCTGCTGCATATTTCAGTAGAAAGAGTCGGCGTACGGTCAGACCTAATTGCACTCGTATGTAACGGCCTATTCTCGAGGCATGTTTCCGTAATAAAAGATAAGATAAGTAATAAAACATGCTTTATATGCTGATTTCGAATCAATTTCATGACCGAAACTCGAAATATTTAAATTTTAACTTTCGATATACCATCACGGTATTGATTTGTAACTGATTTGTTCTCTATAAAGAAACAAATAATTGAATTTTCTCGCTGTTCTTTGTGTGAAGAAATCATGAAATAATCCTTAGAATTAGTTGGAACTGTTCGAAAAAAAAAATCTTAACAAGGGAAGGAGTGTTTCATCGATTCTGAATTTAGGCCAGTATAGAATTGTTCTAGGAGATTTAAATAACACAAAAAACTTCGTTGAGAACTACTTTCGGCGGGATTTGGGGATCTAAACTATTTTTTTTTTAAATACTACCATTATTATATCTACAAAATTATATATGCTTGATGACTGGACGCAGATGGCTCAAAATGGGCGAAGTTCCCTTTGCACTCCCTATCTTTACGTTAAAAAAATGGCAGCATACAGAATTTTACAATTTTCAACAATTTAATCAAATAAAAAAATTATAATAATTTTCTGCTAACTTTAATTAAAGATATATTACTAGAAATTAATCTCTATATAAATACTATAATGCAAAATAAAGGGAATAATCTTACTTTCAACCTCTATTTTAACTTATTATAAGAAATATGGAAAATATTCTCTCTCTCTCTCTCTCTCTCTTCTCTCTCTTCTCTCTTCTCTCTCTCTCTCTCTCTCTCTCTCTCTCTCTCTCTTCTCTCTTCTCTCTTTCTCTATCGACTTGTTTTTTAATGAAATTTAAAGCCGAATAAATTTTACATTTTTCTATAGCGCGAATAATTTATTGAATAGACAAATAGAGATAATTTAAAAAATTTTTATTTCACAAAGTTGGTACCATTATTACATTGAAATATTTACAATAAAATGATTTTATCAGAAGTTGTTATTTAACATTATAAGATTAAAGTATGTACGATAAAATTTTTCTCTAAAAGTGTATGTATAAATCAAGTATTGTAACATGAAAATTTTATAATATGAAAATTATAAAATTCTGCATGTTGTCAATTTTTTTTTAACATAAAGATAGAGTGGAAATAGAAATTTGTATTATTTAGACCTAGTATGGAACAATTCTATATTGGTCTCTAAATTTAGAATCGATGAAACACTTCGGAACCTTCCCTTGCAAGATCAAAATTAGGTCCAATAAAATCTGATGGCACACCGAGCGTTACCGGATATATATAAAAACAAAGCGACAAATAACAGTTTTCCGTGGAACATCCGCCGAAAAAAATCAACTACGACTAGATCAAAGAATTTGTGGATGAAAGAACATACGGGCTAGCGCGGTGGAGCAGGTCTGTGTGTGGGTTCCCGAGAGTCATTGCGGTTTACCATCAACGACAGAGCCAGCCGACTGTATAAATTCGAAGGCAGCCATTTCAGTGCAGGCGCGTTTCTCCGCTTCGTCACTTCGTCACCCCCGACGCGATTTTAAAGCGCTACTGTCGGTTCGCCGGCCCGCGCTCGGTTGTGCGGGATAGCGGTGGTCTGGTATGATTCCCGCGGAAAATCATGAATATATTCAAGAGGCACGAAATTTCTGGAGGGTCGTCGCCGTTCGTCGTCGTGACTGTGTGTTGGGGGGAGGAAGGGGGGGTGGGAGGATGGAGACCCGATCGGTCGGTTACGAAGGGTCGGACTCGGCAAAAGAGCTTCGATTCCCTCCCTACGGCAAATAATTTACATTAACCGTCACAGAAGATATATCGTTTAATTTCGCAATCATCTCTCCCGGCAACGGCACGTTTGCGTATGCTATGTAATCCCGAAGCTTTCATCGCCATAGTGCCTTTATAAACTTGGGGTACGCGGGACCACGTGGCCGCGATCGCCATTTGTGACGGAACACAAAGGTGTACGATCGAGAAACACTATTCGTATGCCGAATGTTATGGTAGTACTCTCTCCCTCGCTCTCTCTCTCTCTCTCTCTCTCTCTCTCTTTCTCCCCCCCTTCCCTTCTCCTCGCAGGTTCGTCGTCATCAGGCAGCAGGTGCGCGGCAACTCGGCTGGCGACACCCGCGCGAAAATACAATGTCAGCTCGCGGAAGCTCACGGTGAAAAAATGCGGGAAAATAGTGAAAGGACGGCGGGGCCGTGCGGTTCCTTCCAGGAAATTGAATTTACAATTTCGCTCCCTCCTTTAAATGCCCTCTTTTGTCGGATAAAAGCTGCCTGCCCATAATACGGCGACATGTCAACAGCTCGCTCGCCCGCTCGCTCGCTCGCAAGCTCGTCGAGCTTTTCTATGGAAACGCTCGGTCCTACAATGCGGCTCGCCTCTGACATCGACCTTCATAAACGACGTCGAGCCATCCTCCACCACGACCCTCTTATTCGGCTCCTCGCTGGTGCTGCCTCCTCCTCCCCTCCGACCACCTCTCCTCTCGAGGGGACGTTCCCTCGGCCATCCCCCGAAAATTGTGGTGAGATTAATTCTTTCCTCTCGCCCCACCCACCCCCTGTCTCCGTCCGGTTTTCGCGGTGTTATTATTCAAAGGGATTTCCCTTTGTTTTTCTTCTTCCTCTTCTTCTTTTCTAGAGCTAGGAAAACACCGCCGCCAACGGCAGATGTCGATTCTCGCACATTCACGGCCGTCATAACTGATAAACGACGTTATAATTAACGTGGGTGTCAGAGTTTAGCGTGACCGGTGCTCGGCTGGCTCGTGATTATAGCGATTATTGTTTCTTGCTTGACGTATTTCAGGCCGGCGAGCCCGATTAAATGGCGAAGTGGATCCTTAAACAGGTGCCCCGCCTGTTTCGTTCGTTAGTTGCACGATACCCGGTGTTTGACGCGCTGTTAATTGATTAATATCGCGAGTCGCGTTCACGCTCTGCTGCAGACGCGCTGTGTAGAGCTGGATAGGTTGCTAGATACGTAGCTAGGTAGGAAAGTAGATAGGTAGGTAGGTGGATATATCGAAATAGGACTTATAGATTTATGGATTTTATTTCGGCGTTTGTGCGCGCGCTTCTCTCTAATTCCGCGTGATTTATGTAACATCACGCGTCGGCTTAAAGTATATATCTATGCGTTATCTCTCTCTCTCTCTCTCTCTCTCTCTCTCTCTCTCTCTCTCTCTCTCTCTCTCTCTCTCTCTCTCTCTCTCTTTCTCTCTCTCTGTATGATATCTCTATATAGATATATCTCGGTGGATGAGAGGCGCGCGCGATTCTGTTTTTAATAAATCTATAATTAAATACGGATCGCGAAGAGCACTTGGTGACGCGGCAAATATCCGCGGGGAACCGCCGCCGAGCGGTGCGGAGGAGGTGGAAAGTTCTCTGTCTCTGTGTTTTGATAACCAATTTGCTCGAACTAGAGCACGAATCTAATTTGCAATAAAAATAAGAACGAATTCCGGCTGGCAGTTAATTAAACGAAATAACACGGTAGCACGTACGCCGCTTCTTGTTATGCGACCAATTAGCTATATGTACTAATTACCCGCGGAAAAGCTTATCTACTCCAGCTCGAAGTAAAGAGATAGAAGTAAAGAGAGAAAGAGGGAGAGAGAGAGAGAGAAAGGGAGGGGGAAAAGGAAAAAGGGAGAATCCATCTCGAATTGTACTTGTTGGCGAATTTTTACCGTACGGTTGATTTCTTCCGTATTCACAATGTTGACTTAAATTACAAGGTTCTCTATATACACCGTACAGAGAGAAAGAGAGAGGGGAAGGGAGAGTCCGTGACTCGCTTCCACCTATAAATCCTCTCGCAAATGGAATATCGAGTTTTGTTAACGCAAATTGAAAATCCATCATTCCGCGTGATCTTTGAATTTTTAATTTCGAATATCTTGGCGCAACTGATACTTAAATTATATTATATAAATTATCTTTTTTTAAAGCTAGGCTCCGTTCAGAGCGTGCTAAAGGAAGCGACGTTTTGCCACCTGCTCGAGAGAGTTTTGTCTGAAATATTTCATACTTGTCAAATTTATTTAGAATTTAATATTTTAATCGTACGCAGTTATACATTAGTATTTTTGAACGGACACGGGAACGAACGCTGTTCTCTTATGTCTTATGTCTTTATTACAGTTCGCTTTCTCGAATTCTCGTTCCTCCGGGGAAAAATGCGTGTTTTCAGAAATGTAACGTATATAAAATAAGTAAACAACACGTGAGGAGAGCGACGCGATGATAAGGGCGGCATTGTGTATCTTGACAGAAATTTCATTGAGTTTCTCAGTATACTACGACGCGGCGCAACCTAGCGTCGCTCTACTCGCCTTAACGATCGCTGGAACAATAAAATTCACTGCGCGCCGCGCTTTTACGAGAGAACCGTACGTATCGTGCGCGACGCGCGCCTCTTTTACAATTTTGCATCTAACGATACGGCGCGCCATATATAGGCAGCTTGCGACTAACAGCGCGTAATATTTAACTAGGGTTGGGAACGTTATTTTTTAAAAGTAACGCGTTACCATTACCGTTATTTGCGGTAAAAAGTAACTCGTTACCGTTACTCGTTACTGATTCTAAAATGTAACGCGTTACCGTTATTTGAAAAGTAACGATAAAAAAATCGTTACTTTCCGTTACATTTGTAAAAAAAAAAAATTTAAATTCGGCATATAAAACGAATAGTAGAAGAGACAGTACATAAGTTATACATATATAAAGATAAAATATAAGATATTTAAGCGGGAAACACATTATTGCATAAAGCCCATTCTACATTAGTCACAAATCGCAAGGTGCAAAGAAATTACTAATCATAGTTGATTGTTCTTCTTGCGATCGAAGAATAATCAATTATGATTGGTACAATTTCCTTGCGATCTTGCGATTGCGACTAATGTAGAATGAGCTTTAGGGGCGCCGCACACGAATTGACATAACAGTAACATAAGACGTACCGTAAAAATGCACCAATTACAATCGAGTATTCACAAAAATGGCGACCTTACGGTTCGACGATATTCAGTGATTGGTCAGTTCTTACGGTACGTTTTACATTACTGTTATGTCAATTCGTGTGCGACGCCCCTTAAAGGCTATCACACACAAAATTCCGTAAGAACTTAAATCGTAAGCGTAAATAAATCGACCAATCCCAATCGAGTATTCGGCTCTTCGTAATAATGGAGGGTTTACGAAGAGCCGAGTGTTCGATTGGGATTGGTCGGTTTCTTTACGCTTACGTTTTAAGTTCTTACGGAATTTTGTGTGTGTTGGCCTTAAGTGTGGTCTACAATGAGAACTTAAGCCATGAAATTTAAGCTTTAAATCCTAAGCCGTAAGAAGTTGACCAATCACAGTCAATTATAAGAAAAATAATTTCTTACGGCTTAGAGATTAAAGCTTAAATTTTATGGCTTAAGTTCTCATTGTAGACCATGCTTTAGAGGCTTTCTACAATAAATTTTAAGTCGCAATAAAATTGACCAATTACAGTGGATTATTCTTCTAATAGTCGACTATGATTGGTCAATTTTATTATGACTTAAGATTTATTGTTTATTGTAGAATGGGCTTTACGGAAAGCAGCATATTAATTGTTTATCGTGTGCAAACTTTCATCGTGTGGCAAGCGTTGCCGCGTTCTGTGTACAGAAGCCATCATAGTAAAAAAGTAACGATATAAGTAACGATGAATTTCGTTACTCGTTACTAAAAGAATGTAACACCGTTACTTTTTCGTTACTGATACAAAAAAGTAACGGCGTTACCAAATCGTTACCAAAAAAAAGTAACGTCGTTACAAGTAACGCGTTACTTCCCAACCCTGTATTTAACCGTCGTAGAAATGTAGATTTTCGTATATTTATCCGGGAATTATTCAGTGTTTTCCAGGAATTGACGCTAATGTAACATAATAGCGTTATTAGTTTGCTCTGGAAGCAATTACTGTTTGACCATGTACACGCGAGCCAATCCCTTTGTAGAGCGCGTATTGATGCGCATTGCGACATAATCAGGTTGCGAATTTCCAATACCGATGTTATCTGCATTATTTATCATTTATGATCAGCTACAAAAGAATTAATATTGCTCCCTTATGTGCATTTACATTTGGCAGCAGCTCATCGCGAGTAGGGGTGCGCGATTTGCCTGACTACAAATTTTTCCTATGGCTTTGATCAGGTTAACCTCAATTGGTTATCTGATGTGTTAAGGTAATACTATTGGGTCTTAATGAGCCATGTAATAAGCCAGATCAGATATCAAGATCTTATTAAAGATTTCTGCTAAAATTCTTATTAAGTTACCTTATTGAATCCTTGTCATGTTTCAGATTAAGAAAAAAATTAGGATTATATAATATGAAATAAAAATAATTGTGTAGAAATATGTTCATTTATAATTCGTTCATTTTTAGATTTTAATACAGTATTGTAGAAAATAATATAAATATAAATATTATTGCACATTATAATGCAAACCTAAATTGCGAACTTAAAAACAACTTCTTCTATTGATAATTTTTTAATAACTTGTATTTAATTATAAGGAAACAATTTCAATAATAATAAACGACGGTTTGTTTAAATCTTACATGTATATAATGTATGCGAATTAATTACATAAATTTTTAATTAATTAAAATTAAAAAATATAAAAGAAATGTTTTTGAGAGTAATTCTGTAAAAATAAAATTTATTATTTAAACTTATTATATAAACATAAATATATATAAGTATATATATAAATATAATTATACATATAATATACATATAAGATTAATTACAAATAGTCTTCATTAAAACCTGATATAAAAAAATGTAAGTTTTACTGTGAAAGGATAGTTAGAAATAAAAGTATAACGAAGTTAAATGATGTTTTTTTAAAAACATTACTTAATCTCATTATACTCTCTACGCGGGGCAAAATGGGAGGAATTTTATAAAACTTGCGAACATTAATTTTCATACATTTATAAAAGTAATTTATTAAGATAGGCAATATATAAAAATGTGTTATACTGCACGTTTAATTAATTATAATTATTTATGGACATTTTTCTTTCAAAAAACAATAAGACTACTTTTTTATTATCCCTTTTTACTAAAATATTAATGACAATCAATATTTAGTGTAGCAATCTTTAGTGATCTTCTGAAATATATATATATATATATATATATATATATATATATATATATATATATATATATATATATATATATATA
>NW_022639735.1:1330-21319 GCF_010583005.1 Odontomachus brunneus | reverse complement strand
ATATATATATATATATATATATAAATTATGAAAAGAAATAATGCAAGTTAACATTTCTAAGTTGTTATAACGACGTAATCTCATTATTCCTCTAAATGTATAAATTTGATTTAGATAATATAAAATATCATAGATTGTCGCGTGATATTTGTACAGATACTTAATTAAAGTGTCGAGTGATTATGAATTATAGGCGTAATTTTGCGATAAAGGTCCAATTGCGTATTCATATTGCGATTCAAGAAAAGAAAATCGCAGTGCTTGCGATAAGATAAATGTCCTAATGCCCGGACATGTACCTAATTCCGGATACTCTTATTATTTTGAATATTTCTCTAAATATTTCATCTTTCAACGTACACTAAATATAAATATTAAATGTATGTATACCAATATGTATGCATTGTACGTTGAAAGTTGAAATATTTATTCAAATATAAAAATAATAACAATGTCCGGAGATTGGTACATGTCTGGGCATTGGTACGTTTACCTTACATCGCAAAATCACATGGTATTCCTAATCGTGAGGTATGCATGTGCGAACGACGTCGATTTCCCGTCTTCCCATAAGGAGGTCAAGAGCGCTTAGAAAGAATCACGACTCACTACACGATGCGCGACTGCATGCACGTGCATCTCCGACGGAGAAATCCATGACGGAATTTTTAATCGCGGTGGCTCGCGTCCGTCTTTCACGCGTCGACGTCTTTCCGTATGGCCAAAGCGTCTCGTTTAACCGTTAAAGTCTCCACGTGGAGAGAAAGAGGACAGGGAGGAGAGAACGAGACGGTTCTGCATTGAATTCGGAACGGTGCGTGCGATGCAGCCGGGGAAGTTCCTTTCAGAAAATAAATCTTTGGCGCGCTGGAAGTTTAATTTTATCGCCGTCGCGGAGGCTTTTCCGGCTAGGAGAAGGGCCGTCGCCTCTAAAAGGACCGGACTAAATTAAAAGAAAGGATCTGAATGAGACCACGGGTGCTGAAAGTAATCACTTTATCTGCAGCCGCCACTCCAGCCCGCTAGCTAATCTGAGCCCGCGTTTTGGGGCTGAATCGCCTGTTTGGTCCGTCCTTCCACGTCCGCGATCCTCATTTCCATACTCATCTTCCCAGGTGATTCTCGAAAATCGCATACGATCTTCCCCACTCGTCCTTCCTCTTTCTCTTCTCCTCTCTTTCTCTCTCTTTCTCGTGTGTTGTAGTCCCACGCAGCCGGACGTTATTCCAATACTCGCGATAGCGAGTTTAAAACTTGGTCTCGTTATCTTGATACACGCGTGGTATAATTCTTCGCATAATTACATATTAATCGAAGTGACTCGTGAAATAAACGCAGTACAAGGGACAAAGCTGTCTCTCGTCTCTTTTTTACGTAAGTCTAATTTCTATGTTAATACTTTCGTCGAGAGAATCTTTCCCTGTAATAATCTCAACTACAATACGAGGAGATACGTATTCTCTCTCTTTCTCTCTCCCTCTCACGTTCTCCTTCTCTCCTTCTCTCTTCCGCGTAAACATATTTTTCAAAGAGATTCTATTTTTGTAATTGCAAAATTCGCGCGAGAAACAGCTAGAATAAAATTTAATTCAACGTAAGAGGCTTCAAACTCCACACGCCCGAAGAGAATCGTGTTACAATGCCGATGTAATCTATCTGGGAAAGCAAAAATACATAAAAGGCGGATTGAAAAATCTCACGTTGAAGATCGAATTCCCGTCACTGTCCATATCTGCGAATGAAAAGCGCGTGACATCGGCCCCTTCGATAGAGATTAGAGCAAAATTGGAAATCCAGAGAAAATTTCTACGTATCCACGAGTCGTAATAAAATCACGATGCTCGTCGTGTAGTATTCGCGCTGACGTGTCTAAAGAACCGCTGTTCTGAATTTCACGCTAATGTTATTTGCGGCAATGCAGCTTTGTAGAAAGACTGACAGCTACGTGTGCGTTTATAAATGTACTCACATACACGTCGCGCGAAAATGCACAAAAGTATCAGCTCCGAGGCGGCGCAATCATGTTTCCATTAAATCGAACGCACTGTGCAACGCTTTGATGATAATATCCCACTGCGAGATCGTCACAGCCGTGTCGCTGGTGCGAATTCACAGATTTATTCGAACCGGCCCTCAGTTAGACCGCAGACAATTTTCACCACGTCGCACCTACGACCCTCGCGCGGAGGTCCATCCGTTCGAACTTTAATTCGCGCGATCCGCGCTGGTTTTGAAAGGGACAGCGCCTGCCGTAAATCTAGTTTTGGACACATCCGATTATTGGTGGCGCGGCTACCACTATTTGCGACGCAGCGCGAGATGATGCAGCGGTTCCTTGGCTGAGGATTTATGAAGCAATACGAAGTTTGGCACTGACCCAGCCGACCAACAAGTCTTTCGCGACATCTCGGATAAACAAATGCGAGCCGAAAGAGCGGGTTTCCGGCGCTCTCGATCGCGTCGTCGCGCCGAGCAGTCGTTCGTCGAGTCGTTCGCTCGCGCTCCGCCTGGGATCCATAGATCCATGCGCGAAAAGTGTCCAATTCCATCTGCAAAATCATCGGGACGCTGCGCCGCCACCGGCGAGCTTTATGGATCGCCTGTCGCGAGTCCCGAGATTACTGATATTAAGTTCCGTCTACTTTCTCCCCACGGTGACAAAGTGGTGCTCCAAATGTATCACAAAATGTGAGAATCGGTCATGGAAATGTATTGTCCTCTACCGATCTTGAGTTGATTCGTTTTCAACGGAAAAAAATACAAATCATTGAAAAATACAATTCATTGAAATTGTTTAAAGAGGAAGCGTTTAAAAAAATTCGACCTTTATTTAAAAATGTAATACGTATTTCTCGAATCATATTTTTTACACCTTTCGTTAAGAAGCAATTAACTTTTGATGTGTTTAGTATTTCCAATATATATATATATATATATATATATATATATATATATATATATATATATATATATATATATATGCATGTATAATATTGAATTTTTCAAAATCAATAATGAATAATGGCTCCTAATCAAAATTTTGCCGCGGAAAAATCGACTTCTAACTCGTCAAAGCGTAAAATCTTCCTATCGAATCTCACATTTTACGATAAATCCCATGAATGCGCAAGCACGTCTCCTGCAGACGCATATCTAGCTAGGATATATATACTACAGCCTTCTCTCCACGCCTTCTCCTTGGTCGATTAAATTTTTCTCATTGCAAAAATTGTAAACTCTCAAACCAAAAGTCGCGTGTTAAAGAAATAATCGTGTATTCCAGTCAATTGTTGTCACTTTACAAGCAAAATTTCGAAGATACGGGTCACAAAATATCTGATCTATGATCTTCTTTTTGTTTTGCTTTGTGCAATGCTTCGATCTTACTAAAAAGAGAAGAGATATTTCTCTAAAAAGACAAATTTTATATGTTTTAAAGAAATTAGCGCAGCCAAATGTAGAGGAGAAAGATTAGATCATCTCTTTCTCTCTCTCTCTCTCTTTCTCTCTCGCTGACGTTATCATCCAAGTTTGAAAAATCCTGGATGCGAGCTTGCATGTATATACTGACTGCATTTGCACGGCGAATGTTTCCCAGAGTGATATTCAACATACCACTTTCGAGAAACTGTAACTGACGTTGTTCCACTCCGCTTGCCTGTGCTCGCCCACTCGCGAGAATACGCACACGCGTCGTATCACATACATCGGCGTCGTGGTTACTCGAAGTCTTGAGAATATCGGTGGAAAATGTTTCAGTGTAGTCCGCGGAGTTTGACGTATGCCAGCGCGAGCCAGCAGTTTTGTTGAACTCGATTTACCGAGTCGCTGCCGCGACATCGATAGAAATATCTCACGATGCTCAATCAGCTAAAAATAAGCTGGCCAATACGATTTCATTACTATTGTCTAACTCGAGTCACGCGCGCGTGGGGAATTCTCTCGGTAAATTTGAAAGCGGCATTGCGATTGTTATTTAAGGAATCGTATCACGAAGTCCTCCCGATTTTTCTTTCGTCCTCCCGAAGACTTTGAGGGCCATTGGCACGAAATGATTCCGGTATTAACGAAAGTATTCAGAAACGTGATTATAGAGAAACGAGCAATGAATCAATTCGCGCGAACAGGAAGAACAAAAGAGAGAGAGAGAGAGAGAGAGGGAGAAAGGAAAATAGGAGGGAGAGAAGAGAAGAGAGAGAGAAAAAAAGGGATAAAATCGGACTTCAGGATGGTCCCCCCGCCGATCGAAATGCTCTTTCTGGTAGAAAACATCAGTGTGCATTCATCCGGCTGTATCCGATCGAGCGTATGAAAGTCCACAATGCGCCGGCACGTTAATCTTTACAGGTCAAACGCATAACATCCCCCGCCTTCAGTTGGAAACCACGCACGATACGTGCACGTACCCGTGTTTCAATAACTTCATGTAAAAATACGAACACGCTGGGAATTCTTTCTGGAAGTCACGGGCAAACATACGCGGCTATATATCATTGCGAACACGTAAAAGACACTCGCGTCCATATAATATTCGCACATACATGGACGTATGCGAACGATGACCACACGCGCGAGTCCGGAAAAATATTACGAGGAAGGCTCGTTGTTTATTTTCGTTTTTAGTTGTCTTTCTTGCGGACGGTTATTATGCAGTCGTTATTTCATGGTATTAACGTCGACTCACTTGGATACGTATTTATATTTCTTTCAGACAATATTTTGTGTAGAATGTGAATAATCACGCGAATAATCATGGAAAGTCGCGAGTAACCGTGTCGCTCGACACGAAGATGAAGATTTTTTCATTCTCTGTGTCTCGACGGAGTTTTACAATCAATTCTCGATTCCGCTCCTCGCACGAAAGTAACTCTGTCTCTTCCCAATTGTGTCACCTCTTTGATTCCATATGTTTCCTTTTTACACGAAAAAAGCGTTTGACTATCCGAGTTTCTCGGTGAAATATGAACGAACCAGAAATTCCGGCTGAAGTGACCGAAATTCTGTTTAATTTAACGAGATTTCTGACTTTAACTTGGACAAAATTCCGGCGACTTCAATCGGAATTTTCCGATTCGTTAACATTTCGTCGAGAATTTGGTTATCCCGAGCAAACGTTTCTTCCGAGTAGAATACAGTTTTGCACATATTCTATAAGATGAACAGCGCATACATCTTTCCCAAATATCTTAATATCGTCCCTAAACATGTATTAACTGTATACATTGGCAACAGTATGCAAATGTTAAGTTCTCATCAAAGCGGTCTTGTAGGGAACTTGGGACAGTAACACATCTCAAGGTATTAGATCGAGCTTACTCGACAGATTCAATTGGGCACACTTGCTGTACATGAGAATACCACTTAACGTCGCCTGCTATCCTTCCATCTTCGTGCGTGTATTGACATGCGGTTAATCAAAGTGGTCTAGCTACTATTGTGTGCTATTTGATGGCGCGACTATGTCGGATAATAATCGTATTTCAACAATCGCAATTTTAGGTCAAATTATTGTTAATTGCCCTGGCGACACGTTACATCCCCGCTTTTGTACAAAAGACTCGTTGCAATCCATTCACCCGTTGACTCGTTGCAATTCACTTTTTGGTACGTATTACACGGGCTAATATCTGTCGCGATAAATTATCGATTTCAAATAATGCACGATGAATACGCACGCGCCCCACTAAGTTATTGATTGTGTCGCGCGCGCCAAGATGCAATTTTACATCACACAGTCGTACCGTATCGCGATAATGTAGATTGAATATAATGGGCTTTTGTGGCCATCGATTATAATATTGAAACGATGTAGAGAGGCCACGTCGATGTTTCTCGCGGCGATAGATCAAACGTTCGGGAGGCGACTTAGGCCGCTATATTTATTCAACGGCTATTTCTAGCGAATATACGCGTACACACTTGGTATTCCCGTACCTTTCCTCCACTTGGACATTGAAATAAAATATCCCGTGAGCCAGACTTTGCATCAACGATCACTGCACGCTTGAGCTGACGCCCTTCGCGTTGCATTTCAGACAAGTTAAATTCCGCGTGCAGACGATATATAAGAGGGTACATAAACTTAAGACACCCGCCCGCTGCTATAGTCGCTCTTCTTCATTTATTTTTTGGAATTACGGTCGAATTTATAGCCGTGAATAATAATCCCACGTGAACTATACGCTCGTTTACGCACATCGACAAATGTAATATGAGAAAGACATTTACCTTATCTGTACTTTCGATGTATGTACTTTATGCAATGATTCACAGTCAAAGAAAAATACATGATGGTGGTAACTATACAGGGTGTTTCACAATTCATGACACACTCGTGTGCAGGTAGAACTCATCAAACTGAACATGCAATTCCTCCATCATTTTGCAAATAATCACGAAAAATTTTGAGCTGTTAATTTAAGAAGAATAATTATCGCGCGCAATCGTATATCAATCGTCTTTAATCAATGACTAAGAATCTATATGGTTATTTATAAAATGGTGGAGGACTTCTTTGTTTAATTCAATTTAATGTGCAAGCACACGATGGCAGACGTTGCCATCACAGCTCATTTGCCATATCGCGCGTGATTATTCGCTAATCTTCTCTAATTAATAATTAAAATTTTTACGTAGTTATTTGCGAAATGGCATGTTGAGTTTGGTGAATTCTATCTGTACACAACGGGTGTGTCACAGATTGTCAGACACCCTATATAGTATATAAATAACTATATAGACAATTATATAAGTTTTGTATGTAGAATCACTGTATAGTTGAACAAACTATTTTGTAGTTCTTGCAACTAAAGCCGAATGGTTATGGGAACACTATAAATATAGAAATATATATATATATATATATATATATATATATATATATATATGTATATGTATATAAATACTTTATATATATAATACTTTTATATATACAGTTTTCTAATTCTCTATATAGAGTGTTAAAAAAAGCATTTAGTATTCATATAAAGTAGATACAGTATTCATATATGATAGATAGTATACTATATTATGAATAAAAAAATCTTAGTAAACAAGATCGGAAACTTAATCGTTTTTTAGATATAAGCAATTTTGTATATTAATATCATGACTAGCATATGAAAATTAACTTCGGTTTACAAAACGCTTTCTAAATATCCCTATTCAATTTCCATACATACTTTAAAAAGATCTCACCGGCAATTTGTTTGGATTTGTTTAGTGATTATATACTTAAAAAGTATCGCTGAAGATATCAATATATTACTCTAATCAAGACATGCCAAATATATATTTTATGTATGGTCGTGTTAATGAAAATACTTCAGCTACGTAATATCTTTACGCGGAAAAATTTCGAATATATAAAACTGCTTGTATCTTAGAAACGATTAAGTTTTCGCATTAACTATGTTTACTAGAACTTGTTTATTTGGTATGGTATATACTATCTATCATAAAATGAACGCTGAATGCTTTTCTACATCCTATATAGTTTTCCTTAATCATTCAACTTTAATAGCAAAGAAACTGTAAAATACTTTATATCAATTAGACATTCATTCTACAAAACTCGCATTAGTTGTCATCTACATAGTCATCATAGCCATGTATTTCTCTCCGAATGTAACAGAGGAACATTTTCTTCATCTTTTTTTTCTGAGATGCGCGCGCGCGCTTGCGTGAGTAAATTGATGAGAGGGAGACGATATCGAGAGACATATCGGGCTTTTGAGATCTCCATCGATCATACTTATTCCTCCACGAACAATAATTATGTGAAAGAAGCCGAAGAAATTTCGCTTTTTGCCAGGCGCCATTTGAGTTTATCGGATAAGAATGGCGCGATAAAAGCTAGAGACGAACGGTTTACGTCGTCCTGCGTCTGGCATTTCTTAAAGCGCAACCAAGCGAGTGCATATTTCACCGCCAATAGTATCAAGGCAACGTATGTCGGGTTGGGATTCCCCCGTAAACAGAAGCATCGCAATAAAATCTGCGAGAGTCTGGCGAAATTATTTCAGGTTCGTTTCATTCGACAAATTTTTTTTAGCGGAGATAGCGTTTGGCAAAAGTTTCTAGAGCAAGAAAATGCCCGAGTGCAGTTCTCGTGGTTTCGCGAGATATATCTCTTCCCCTTTCTATATATCGTCCTGTCTTTATAGTGCGCCTCACAAAAGACATCCCTACTAATACCGACCCTTTCGCCCCTTCGAGACGCAAGGAAGTCGAGCACACAAAATTATGGCTCAGTGATCACTATCGAGCAATATTCTCGAGTTTGAGCGATAAACTCGAGTTTGAGCGATTACGTCCCGAAAATTTGAATGATCCTGTCAGAAAGACAGATACATTCATCCCGGTAATATTGAAAGTGCCTGCAGCGCACATCCGGGCGCGCCTCTTTCGCTGTTTCGCACCGGAAAAATCTCGATGTGCGTTATTGCATATTAATCGGGGGATTTTGCATGCTTTTTTTCTATGATACGTACGGACGTACGTACACGTTGAATCTGCTCGCATCCTCCCACGCGCGCACTCTGTGTGTCGGTCTCGCTGGTCCGGGCGGCAACCAATCTGAATGCTAGCCGCTCGTGGTATCCTGCCCTTATGATGCCACAGTTATTGCATTACTGGGAACGAGCATTCCTCCGGATACGGCTGCCTCGCACCACGTTATGGTAGCGGCAGCAGTCCGTCCGCCCTGAAACCCAATAATTTCCCTCGTTAATACATAGTTTGCGGAGGACGTCTCTTTCCCATCAGCAACTTCATTTTCCGCGTCGGTATTAACTTCAGTAGATGAAGCGTAGACGACGACAATGACGACGACGATGATCCGTCCTTTCGTTAGCGTGCGCCGGCAACGGAATGGACGTGAAAAAAAGTACGGTTTATTAAGCCGCGTGTAATCGCAATCCCATCTCGTAGGACGCACCAATGCCCGCGGAGCGTGATTTGAAATTGTTTTTTCTTGCGAGGAGCCATGCATGCCGCTAAGTTCGTTCTGCAGCGAGAAATTTGACTCTCAGCGAGCGAAATTTGCTCCGTTGCGAGCTCGATAGAGGGTTTTTCCAGACTCGATGTTATTTTTCAAGCGTGTTGTTAGAATCCTGATATGGTTCGTCCAATTAGATAAACCGGATATTATCTGATGTCAGTCATATAATTACATTGTATTTGACAGTTCATATTGGCTTAAGAATAGTCGGGCGAATAATTAACGAAAATAATATCTTTCGACACACATGCATAAAAAATAGTCTTATTGTTTTATGAAAAAAATGTCAATAAATAATTATATTTAATTAAACATGCAGTATAACACATCCTTATGCATGTCTTCTGTCTGATGAGTGACTTTTGAAAATGTTTGAAAATTAATGATTCGGAAATCATAAATTTTGTAAAATTTCTCTCATTTTGCCTCGCATAATGATGCATAATAAGTTATGTAAGAAAACATGATTTAACTTTATTATACTATTATTTCTAATTATTCTCTCACAGTAAAACTTGTGTTCTCTTATAGTGGACATTTAAAAAAATATTTTGATATAGTACGAAGAGATCAGTTGATTTATTTATTTTTAATATGTTTAACATTTATTTAAACATTACGGTTCCCATCATGCCTCAAAGTCTCTTTTGATTGAAAGTCGCGTGTGATTTAAAATCGCATTTGTGATATAAATTGCATGTGATTTAAAATCATATTTGCAACAAAATTACGATACGATACATCCCATTCATTGCGATTCTCACAAAAGATTGCGCTTCGCGATACACAATTTCATAAATTGCATGTCCCTAACAATGATAGTCATTATCATGACCGGTGTGCGTGGCAGTTCGGTTGACGGGAGAGTATAACGCAAATCGCTGCGTTGTTGTCGTTATTATTATTATCAGCACCAATTAGTATTTATAACGATATAATAATATCGTTATATAATAATAACTATTATCAATAACGACGGCATCGACGGCGTTATGTTACCCGCGTCATCTCGAAGAACCGAAATCTTGATCAATCATCGATAATACGCCGCGGGAGGTGGCGGACTCAATAGCTTCCTGGTCATTAAATCGTCCATTATGTCCCTGCTAATCCAAGTTCTTGATCCGCTTAAATTATACCGCGATTGCATTTGCACCCTTGTCAGTAACCGCGCGATGGTAATAGGATTGCGAGAGCGAGAGCACACATAGACGGACGCGCCGTGAAAGGCACGAGACGCCGTTAAACAAGTAGACGTCAGCCATTACAGCCTCATTCTTCATGCACGCATAATTCAATTTGGCTGTCCGGGTGGCAATAAACTGCACAACGTAGCTGCAATTTCTCCCAATACAGACGCGCGCCACATTTAACATTTAGAATTTTAAACGCACCCACATCCACGGATAATGCCGCGTATCACGCATATCACACACACACACATACACACACACACATACACACACACACATACACACACATATATGACGTGCACGCGATAGAATTGCATAAGGGGGATGCATTTGTGGGGTGAAAAGAGGGACGCGGCCGACTAGCGAATACTGACAGAAGCAAGATGACGAGACAGACGGCGGAGGAATAGCAACGGCGGCGCCAGTTCGAGCTGTACAAGTACGGATTACGAAGTAGATATGTACTAGGCTGTGTGTACCCATGGATAACGAGCTTCCTCTCTTCCTCGGCTACCTGTTACCGCTAATGAGCTACGCTTCTGTTTTCTACTTCTCCATATATAAAGGCTTAGCTCTTCTCTCGCTTCGTCTCCTTCTCCTCTCCCCGTCTCTCTCTCCCATTCTTCTTGTGCTCGTCTTCTCCTCATCTCTCTCTCTCTCTCTCTCTCCCTCCCCTTCTCTCTCCCTCTCCCTCTCTCTCTTCATCGTTCTCTCTTTTATACTACCGTACTACCGCTGAAAATACGGGGAACGCAAGACGACCCTTCCTTTATATTGATGCAGGCTGAAAGGCGAAGCCTGTACAGATCGTATGCGCGCGTGCGCGGTTTAACGCGTACGCGCGCTTTGTTACGTGTATTCGTCGTTACATCCGGAAGCAGTTGCTGCCGCTTATCGGCTTCGGCAGCCTTTGAGGCGTGCGATTTAGCGCCGTTCGCGCAATATGGCGCACAGCGTATCGTAGAAGTCACGTATCCTCCTAGGCTGCGCGAATGTCGTAAGAGAGAGAGAGAGAGAGAGAGAGAGAGAGAGAGAAGGGAGAAAGAGGGATAGACTAAGGAAAACAATGGTAGTTTCGACACTATTGTATCGATGCGTCCTCTGGACACAAGTGGCGAGGGCAAAAACTGGGACTTCGTCTGGCTTCAATGGTCAATTATCGAGATACTTGGTATCGGATCTTCAAGGAGCGGAAGAAATACAGTATCTGACTTCCGAGATGGGTGTGACTGTCCGGGGTAGGGTGTTTGGCGGAAGTAAAAATTACCTTGCAAAATTCGCCGAAGAACTTGCGACCGGGAGCGCACTGTACGCTCTCTCGGTGCGCGCTATATATTTCATCATATCAGTCGCGTTACCGTTACCGGTTGTAGAAGCACCATTCGTACACTACATATTTCACGGCGTTACGCGAATTCCGTATCTATAATTCTCTAGCATAGCATTCGCGCAAGTTTTATCAAGCATGAAGTCGTGATCCCCGGCGAATTTATGAAACGCGATTTTGTTTGCCAATTAATACGCGCCGGATATTTATGACAGCGGCGGCAATTAATAAAACACAATGTGTGTTGTTAAAAATGCATGAATCCCGGAGCAAATATTTGGCGCGGCTCAACACACGGCGCTTTATATTATTCAAGCAATGTGTTTATTGTATATGTATCCCACCCTTACAGTGCGCGCGCACGCGTACATACGGCACTTATTAAAAGGCGCGCGCGTTGCTGCGAAAATATTCGTCCTTAATAAGAGACTCGCCGAGAGAGAGTACGTCTTTTCGGTTCTCGCCGTCTCGTTCGATGATTACGAGGAACACGCGTCATGCACATACACGATGGACGAGACGCACCCTGTAAAAAGTCGGCAGTAATATACGAAACGTGCTCAGTCAGACGTCGCGCGTTCCCTTCCCTTCACGTTCTCTCGTTTGCAAGCAAAAATTCCGCGGCGCTTCTTGCGACATTGCTGCTCGCCGTGTCGCGCTATTTCACCTGCCTGGCCCTGGCGGCGCATCGCCATTCAAATGCTACCAGAAAAGAAGCGCATATGTAACGACGTGGTAGGAAGGGGGAGGGCGAAGCGGAAGGGAAACTGCGGGATGGCACACGCGTCGCTTTAACACACGTCTTAAGCGGTAAACGAGAACGCTTGTCGTCGCTGCTTCAATTTCAAAGGCGTAGCGCGACCGTTCAGGCGTTTCAGCAGCTCGCTGCAACGGAGACGGTGTTAATTACCCCGGCGTGAGCGGAAAATAGCCGTGAAAATCGCGTCGGAAACGCGCGACCGGCGCGCACCGTGGAGCGATTTTGCGATATATCGTGAGCACTGCGATACGTAATTGAACCTTAGATATGTGCTATTTATGAAATTGTGCGTTGCGATGCGATTCTGCTTAAGAATCGCAATCAGTGCGATATATCGCGTCACAATTTTGTATCGCAAATGTGATTTTAAGCCACTCGTAATTTTACATATAATATTATATCGTAAATAAATAAATAAATGTATATATATAGTTAAACATATTAAAAATAAATAAATCAATTCTCTCTTCGTACTGCATCAAGATATTCTTTAAAGTTTCCATTAGAAGAAAACACAAGTTTTATTGTGAAAAAATAAAAAGAAAAGCTAGCTAATATTAATAAAATTAAATGATGTTTTCTAATCGAACCAAGAATTCATCGGTATTTTGATCGGAAATATTCGTTTATTAATTTTTTATCGAATAATTTCTTTCAGTGTACGAAAAAAAAGAGAAAGAGAGGGGGAGAGAGAGAGAGAGAGAGAGAGAGAGAGAGAGAGAGAGAGAGAGAGAGAGAGAAAGAGTAGATTTATTTAGAGTTTGTAATATATTAACGTTTATTCAAATATTACTGTTTATTTAAACATTGCGATTCCAAATCATTGTATCACTTGCGATACGAAATTGTAATGCAATATTTAGCATCCATTGCAATTCTTAAAAAAGATTGCCTCGCGATACACAATTTCATAAATCGTATATCCTTAGCCGCGCGCGCACAAATTTGTTGACTCTGCGTTAGCTTTTCGAATTCGAAATCGAAATTCCCTCGGAATTTTCCGAATGTCGCTATTATAACGCGTATCGATCTGCCGACTCGGAATTTCAATTAGTCTCTCCCGGATTGTTCCCGCGCTGTTAGAGACACTCCTTGGCTTTGGTTACCGGCAAGAAGAATCTCAAAGACAACTGCCTCGTGATCATGGAACGCGTTCTTCGTCGCGACTACGTTTGTATCAATCGGAAACGATTAACTTTTTGGCGCGCCCGCTTTTTCGCGCTTCTATCGTGAAGACGGGAAACAAATTGGCAAGGAGATCACAAGGGGATCTACACAGTGGAGAGTTACGAGTTCTTTTGCGCACTAAAGCGCCCTCTTCTGCCTTGAATATCCTCAATATTTTCAGAAAATATAACTTGTTGATATTTTTATCCGTCCTGCTCTCGACACGCGATCGTTGATATCGTTATCCCATATCGCAAACGCGCGTCACACTGTGACATGAATTTCTCGCGATATAAATCGTGCAGTCGGATTTAATAATCCATTAGCTAGTCTCGCGATAATTATGTCGACAGAGCGTGGAATATCAGATTTGGCGTCGCGCCAGAGACTTTATTATTAACAGTGACGCTGAATTTACATGAATGAATATAAAGGAAGCCACGGTCGCGTCAATTAGCTGTCGTTTTTGCATCGATACATTTTCGCTTATTTGAATGAATAACGAAGCGATTCTTCAAAACAGATTTTATTGCCGATATCAGCGAAATGATAACAATCGCGCGTCTCT
This sequence comes from Odontomachus brunneus, assembly GCF_010583005.1. Classification (NCBI taxonomy): domain Eukaryota; kingdom Metazoa; phylum Arthropoda; class Insecta; order Hymenoptera; family Formicidae; genus Odontomachus; species Odontomachus brunneus. Next base: position 7,303 of record NW_022639735.1, on the reverse strand, counting down.
CGAATGGCGTTCATTGATCGAGCAGGAAATACGATATGTCGCGCGAATACGCGCGTTCTCTCCACGGTAACATAAATGGAATTTCTCACTAAGGAGTAACGCTTACTTACAAAATCACTGTTCCGGAACGCAGCTATGCGTACGAGTCGTCGGCATTAACCTTTGATTGTCCGCGTCGAATATAATTGGATTGTAATAACTGAGAGTCGGTTTTCAAAGAACGCAGGCAGCCATAAATAAATAATCTGCCGTTATTGAAGATCCTTTGTAGGAGGAAGTTATTCCTTTTCCTCTCACAGCTTTGCAGCTCGTTAAGGATATCCGAGATCTCGTTATAAATTTACGTTTGACAGATTCAATTATGTTAATTTCATTCCTTCCGATGAAAGAAGTTTCTGTATTATGCCACTCGGCGAATTCTCTTTTATTATTTATAATTCAGCATTTATATATTTCCGCTGTGAAATTACGCGGCGACGGAGCGAGAGGAAAAGAAAGAGGGAATGAGAGAGGGAAGGAGGGAGGAAACGAGGAGAGAGAAAGTGAGAGATTTATTGTGCGCTCTGGGAAGATTCCCCTCAAGCGCAAAAAATAACAATGATGACAAAAACGCCATAGATAGTACAAAAATGAAAAGAAAGGAAAAGTTGAATAAACAGAAATGCACACATTATTCGAGACATGATGTGAACGTTCCTTCCGCCAACAAATTTCAAAGAGAGAGAGAGAGAGAGAGAGAGAGAGAGAGAGAGAGACACAAATCACGTCGTCAGGAAAAAGTACGTCTTCTTACCAAAGAGGACAAAGATTAAACAAAAAAATGTAACCGAGGAAGAGATCGAGCGTGTCCATACGACTCGAATTTTGAAGGGCCGCGTTGGCGTTTTTGCCGTCGCGACTGAAGAGGGCGCGCTTGCATCGCCTCCACAGTTACTTAATTAATCATTCGCTCTGGTTGTACTTCCGTACGAAAGCAGCCAGGCTCGCTTCTCTGTCGTGGCCTAAACAGCGCACTTATTTAAGTGTATAACGGGGATCGCGCGTAGAACCGAGCGCGTAGCAGTCGAGTTAATTACAATTAGTCACCTTTGCAACGGGCGGAGGAGGGAGAGGATTGCGATATCTCGTTTTGCCAACGGGTAAGCATATTACTCGCGGATGATCCGACACGCTTTATCGTTCATTGTTGATTTTGGCGAGTGCCGAATTCGCGCGCTTTGTACTCGCGTTTCAGAACCGTAACGGCGATCGATTCGCACGCAAACGCGAGCACCGAGCGCGCACCGTTGCGAAGCGCGAACTTACGCGCGCGTTCCATACAATCGCGCGCTAATAACGTTACGCGTCACAGTCGCGAAAACTTTCATCAATAACCGGTAACGCAACACGCGCATTCGTTCTCGGCTCGAAGCCGCCTCGCGAACAATAACGTCGTATAACGCTCGCGAACATCTAAGGAGAGAAATTCCGCTTTCTCTCGCGCCAGGGCGGTGGAGGAAGCCTCGGCGCCTTTTGTTTCCGAGATAAACGCGGAAACGTAACCCGCCGCGCCATTGAAACGACACCTCTTTGCTGCCGATGCTGCCGTAATCGATACCATACAGATGTTGCGATAAACGTTGTTACTCCATAATAAGAGCAGACCTGGCAGGGCGGGTTCGCTGACCGTCGCCTCGCATCGCTGCAATTTATTCTGGTAGTTATTCACGTTTATTATTTATTTGCTTCCTGCGCGCAAGAGATCGCCTCTTTTATCGCGCAGCCAGAGGCGACTCGGTCGGAGCACGCCCTGGAGAAGTCGGGTGGGTTTTTGGACTGCGTTATGGAGGGAAAAGTCAACGTTAAATTTATAAGGAACACGTTTATTCAGACGGTGTACGTAAGCGGTAGCGCCGGCTTTTGTCGGGTCGACTTTGCATATTCGGATCGATGTTGCAATGGAGAGGCGACGTGCGTCTTGGCCGTCTACTTGATCGTGACGATCGATTGGAGAACGCCGTATGAAGTGACGAAGTAATTATTTTTCCTTCTGTTAAGGCAAAAATATCAATATGTCTGGAGATATACCTAATCTTGGATATTGTTTTGGTCTTAAAATATAAACATTTAAACTTTCAACATAAAATATATGCATAAGTATTGAGTAGGGGAGACCGGAATTATATGGCGCCAGGGATATGTTGCTCATGTGCTTTCTTAGAATTTATTTCGAGAAGAATGATTAGTACACAAAATCGCGAAATGGTCCTCTTAAAACATAAATACTTGTCCCTGAGTTTCATTAAAATCGGAATAATATTAAGAAATAGAAGAAAATTGGAAAAAATTGATTGGGTATTAATTTGGTAATAGCAAAGTAAATCTCCGAATCTCTCGAAATTTTTTGTTAATATTCTCCATCATGACTGAATCAAATTAAATGTTATAATATTAGCTAGAGTGAAATCTCTTGTCAGTGTATGATATACTGTTTCTGGTAATAAATGTAATTTTCATTCATAAAATGATTGAAATAGAGAATATGGGTGAACAAAGTAAAATTGGCCCATATTTAAGGACCGGTAGGTGGAGGACTGTATGACAGGTGAGACCTCTCGCGGAAACTCTGGAATTACTACTCAGGGTACATATTTTATACGTGGCCTTCTTACCTTGCGCTACCGGGAAAATGAAGCCAGGGCAAGATGGCTATGTTGTTGCATTTTGTATTTTAGTTTGTATCTTGGTTTGCAGTTTGTATTTTGGTTATTACAAAATAAAATATACGGTTAACAGAGTCGTAGCGAGCATTAATATATAAAAGAAGGGTACCTCTATCATCTCAGATAGCATAGAAAGTTAGAAAAAAATCCAGTCGTACGTCATCAATTCTGAGATTATTTTTAGATACAAAAAAAATTCCCTGCACTGATCTGAACTTTGAAGAATTCTTTTCGCATCTGAAAATTAATTCAGATATGATGACATACGACTGGATTCTTTTTGAATTCTCTGTGCTATCTGGGATGTTTATATAGTCAGTCACAACATTTAGTTGCTTGAGAAGTTGTAGCTTCGAAATTCTAAAATATAAGGCATCTAGTTCCGATCTCCCCTATATATACATAAGTTCTATGTTGAAGATGAAAATATTCTTGTATAAAGACCAAAAATAATAATAATAACCAAAATAATAAGAATGTCCAGAATTAGGTACGTGTCCGGGAATTGATACATTTACCTTAATTTTTCTTTTCTTTCTTTTTTCTAAAAAGTGTCGGAAAACATGACTTCTCTTTGAACAGTTTGCACTATTTGCACGATCACACCTCTCAATTCTTATTCTCTTATTCGAAGACTTCTCGGTGTGCCCACGTTTTACGTCTTGACGTTGGCCGAGAAGTTCCATCGTGTCGAAATTCAAGTCCGGGAACGCCGCGCATACGTAATTTTTCTAATCGCATGAATTTTGCAATATTTGCACTCGGAAAGTGCGGGACTTAACGTGACCGGCGATCGCTCGGCTGCCTCGGCGCGCATCAAAGCATAATTCGGTAGATTCGCGCCGAGCACGTTTCACGCTTTTATCCGGCGACTTATTCAGTTGTTCGCGTCGCGCGTTCTTCGCGCGTCTACTCTTTATTTACTTCTCGCGCGCATGCCTTCGCTTTCTTTATTTCTCAGCCAGTGGCGCGAGGTCGCGTGGTCGGAAGATTTTTGGAATGCGCCGTGGAAATCAACGTTAAATTTACAAGGGACACGTTTATTTCAACGGCGCACGTAAGTAACGGCGCCGGCTACCCGGCATAGCGGACGCCCCGCAGTTTTATAACGACACTAATTGCACCGCCTAGCGTTCGCAAGGACAAATAAAGGCAGGAAAAAAGAGCGGGACGGGCAAAAATTTAATTACGGCGACCTTGTTTAGTGCTCGCGACCGTCGTGTCGGGAGAAACCCCGCAAGCTTGAGCATCGAGTGGAGAAAACTGAAACGTTGCTGGTGGTGCTGTCGCCCTTACGACCTTTCAACAGTGCAGGCGCGCGCGCGCGCGCATTGTTACACATTTTTCTTGGGAAAGTAAAATTAGTTTCACTGTCCAAAGTGAGGCATTAACTTTTTGTTGAATATGCTAATTCTCACTTTCTTAACAGAGATTGCAGCTAATTGTTATTAACTGTTACGAAGTGTATATTGCGCGTGTCTGCCAACAGATGTGCCCGCCGTTGTTTTAACGTAATAAATTAGCGGGATAAGGGTAGTTTGGTACTTTCAAGATCCCTGCATTTTATACTCTTTTATGTATCCTTCGTATCTTTTTTACACATCTGTGAGACAACATTTGCCTGTGATTTTTCATGGGAAAGAACAATGTCGAATATATCGTTCGAGTCGAAATTTTGGTTCTACGTTAACCTTAATCCCGTTAAACTTGAAGGATCTTATTCAGGCTATTATTCAATCTTGATGCTACAAGCAATTAATACCATTTTCTTCATGTTGGATTATCCTTAACAAAATAATACAACGACTTGCTCTAAAATGATTTAATATTTGATTATCTCAATGTTTTATCTGCGTTTAATCTCTATTCTTAACTGTAATCAGGAATGTATGAATTTTGTAACCTTCATAACTGTAAATAAAATATATGTGCAGTATACAAATATTAAATAATTTGATGAAGATTAATAGGCAAATATAATTAATGGGTAACAAATGTTGTTTCTTCATGACTACTTTATTATTTATCTTTGTCACTAACTTTGAAAATGTATAGGAGAAACCGGGGCTAGTTAAGGGGCTACTGAGGTAAGTTGGCAAAACTGCTTATTTCTAGTATTTTTCAACAAGTTATAAAATTAAGCAAGCAGGATTTTTAAGCATGTTAAAGATGACTTTAAAACCCTTACTTGCTTGATTCTGAAATATGTTAAAGAATAGTAGAAATAATTGATTTTGCTTACTTCGGTCAAATAACTTCTTCTATAAAAATAGTCTCTCCTATTTATATATCTAGAGATACATAAAATATTACGTTGTCCCAATGTTCAGTTTCTCTTCGTCCTGGCTTGTAGATCCAACATTTTCCTTCTAACTGCACTATTATGGTATTGGCATTCATATAGATACGATTCAATCAGACAATGTTAATTAATGCGATGTCGCGACAAGAGTTCAAAATATTTCAAGTGCTGTGCGCGCGACGACGATTTTGTTTACATTCAATCTAACGTAACACTCAGTGACGAGAAAACAAGTATCCGAGTAAACAATCGGCAGAAAGAACAGTTATTTTCTCCCAACAAGTGTCAACAGTCGTTACCCGCCGAGTGATCATAATAAACTCTGAAAACATTCAGGATCTTCAAGGCGATCGAACCTACCGTCGCTTATCCTTCCGAGTGTTCATTTACGTTTCGAGCCGGACATATATTATATTTCGCGGAGTACGTGTATCGGTACGTTATTTCCCCTTGCATGATTAAAATATTTCGTCGGCCTTTGAGATACTTATCAAGCTCTCGGCATCTCGTTGATTAACACACATTTCTCCGATTAGATCGTATTTAGCGCGGGTGTCAGCGCTAGTGAGTGAATATGAAACCATGAAGTAGCCGCCTGTATGAAGTTAGCCCCCCACTTTTCGAATTTATTAATTTTGACAGTTGTGCTGATTTGTGCTAGGTTTGTGCTACATTGTGCTCGAATTATAAATTTTTAATACGAAAAATGAGCGAGAAAAATGGAAAAAACCCGTTTTTTTTGGTAGCCCCCCACTTTTTGATTTTCGAAATTTTTTTTATTGTGCTAGGTTGTGCTAAGTTGTGCTAACATTGTGCTAAAGTATTATCTTCGAAAAATAATCATAAAAGGAATAAAACGAAAAAAACGATTTTAGGCAGAAAAGAAGAAAAGTAAGATTTATATTCGTATAAGTCAACCATACAATATATAATTATATATCTGAGTTGCTCTAGGCTAGCACAAGTCAG
>NW_022639735.1:996-1176 GCF_010583005.1 Odontomachus brunneus | reverse complement strand
GAAACTGAAACTTGTGCTGACTTGTGCTAGGCTAGCACAACTCAGATATGCAATTCTGAGTCGATCCAAAGTCTAGAAGTTGTGATTAATTACATAGACTGCGAGTGCGAAGAGCCGCGGTCAAGTGTAAAGTGCCCTTTAAATTCTTGTGCTGGCGAAACTGAAACTTGTGCTGACTTG
>NW_022639735.1:0-157 GCF_010583005.1 Odontomachus brunneus | reverse complement strand
TTTTTTAGAGTTCTGATACTCTCTTGAAAAGTTCTAGAGCTCTATGCAACAATTTTAAATAGTTCCGGTCATTAAATACAAAAAAATAGACTTTCCAAATAAGGTGCACTAAGTTCTCGCAGCGCACCTAATCTAAAAAACTATTTAAATTATCTAT
>NW_022639734.1:274806-274994 GCF_010583005.1 Odontomachus brunneus | reverse complement strand
GGGGTTGTTGAAGATAAAAGGATGTCTCTACCCATTAAAGTATCTCTATACATTAGATGAAATTCTTTTCGAGACCGAATGTTCTCCTCAAAAGATCTTTCTGGAATATGCGAGAATATTCTAGGCGCGCCGGAAAGGGGGAGAAAGGCGAGTGGGGGGCGCGGCCCGCTCGCGAACTGCTGCCAACA
>NW_022639734.1:268338-274796 GCF_010583005.1 Odontomachus brunneus | reverse complement strand
ATATCGATATTATGTTAAAAAAATATGTGGAAAGATATGTCGGTAAAAACAGATCGCAGGGTCAATAAAAATTACTAATTATGTCGATAATAATATGTCGGTAAAAAAATATGTTGGTAAATATAAGTATGTTGGTAAAAATATATATACGTTGGTAAAAAATAAATATGTTGGTAAAAATACCGGTAATATGTCGGTAAAAAAAATGTCGGTAAGTCCTCTCTCCCGCGTGACGTCAGCCCCCGCGCCTGCAGTTTCTCTCGCCCCGCACCCCCCCTCAGAGGACCCGTGTTTAGAACCCCCCTTATATAGCTACTACTATCTTTTATAATTTTTCACTAGCATTCAAGTATATCTATAAAAATCACATTCACCTACATATTTTTATTTACATATTTATTTACATTTTTTTCCTCCTAATAGTAGCTATAATACTGTTATACTATTATATTTTAAAGAAAGAAAAATTTTTACGGTATAGTGTTTTACTGCAAAAAAGTAAATGGTAAGGACCGGTCTGTAAGACCGCTATAATTATTTAACCGTCTCGTGTTATACGTTTCTAGTGAAGGACAACGGGAATACCGTAATGTTTGATGAAAACACATGAGATACGAAGGTAGTATAAATTTAGACTGCCTCTTGCGAATGTCAAGGAAGTTATTAAAAAGTAAAATTTTAAAAGCGGTCTGTAAAACTGACATTATAGTTTAAAGTCATTAAAAAAATCATTGAAAAAAAGAAATTTTATAAATAGGATGTGGTTTCTCATGATATCAGTGGCGTGGCCAGGAGGGGCTGAGAGCAGAGATGTAGATTTAGTTGCATTTGCAGTACGCACATCTGTGAAGTTAGCCCCCCACTTTAAATAAAAAAAATTTTTATGCATAAAATTACGCCAAATCGTTTGTAGAAATATGTAGTGAAAGACTTCTCGTTTGTAGTAAAAAAATAAAAAAGTTACGGGGGTTAAAAAAATCGTCAGCCCCCCAAAATGGGGCTGACTCAAAAAGTGACCTAATCGACGCCACATAATTTGTAGAGGTTTGTAGTGAAAGAATTTTCGTTTGTAGTTGTCCAGAAACAAAATGGCGGTCAATTAAATATTTAAGGGTGCCGTATTTCCACCGCCCTGTTCTCTAAACCGACTATATCGAAGCCAAATAATTAGTAGAAGTTTGTAGTGAAGGAATTTTCGTTTGTAGTTGTCCAGAAAAAAGTTACAGACCCTACGAAATTAAGGATGGCGTATTTCCACCCCTTCGTGAGGTGCTGTTCTCTAAACAGGCTATATCGACTCGAAATAATTCGTAGAGGTTTGTAGTGAAGGAATTTTCGTTTGTAGTTGTCCAGAAAAAAGTTACAGACCCTACGAAATTAAGGATGGCGTATTTCCACCCCTTCGTGAGGTGCTGTTCTCTAAACAGGCTATATCGACTCGAAATAATTCGTAGAGGTTTGTAGTGAAGGAATTTTCGTTTGTAGTTGTCCAGAAAAAAGTTACAGACCCTACGAAATTAAGGATGGCGTATTTCCACCCCTTCGTGAGGTGCTGTTCTCTAAACAGGCTATATCGACTCGAAATAATTCGTAGAGGTTTGTAGTGAAGGAATTTTCGTTTGTAGTTGTCCAGAAAAAAGTTACAGACCCTACGAAATTAAGGATGGCGTATTTCCACCCCTTCGTGAGGTGCTGTTCTCTAAACAGGCTATATCGACTCGAAATAATTCGTAGAGGTTTGTAGTGAAGGAATTTTCGTTTGTAGTTGTCCAGAAAAAAGTTACAGACCCTACGAAATTAAGGATGGCGTATTTCCACCCCTTCGTGAGGTGCTGTTCTCTAAACAGGCTATATCGACTCGAAATAATTCGTAGAGGTTTGTAGTGAAGGAATTTTCGTTTGTAGTTATCCAGAAAAAAAGTTACAGCCCCCTTCGCAATTAAGGGTGGCGTAATTCCGCCCCCTCGTGAGGGGCTGTTCTCTGAACCGGCTATATCGACTCGAAATAATTCGTAGAGGTTTGTAGTGCAGAAATTTTCGTTTGTAGTTGTCCAGAAAAAAAGTTACAGCCCCCTTCGAAATTAAGGGTGGCGGAATTCCGCCCCCTCGTGAGGGGCTGTTCTCTGAACCGGCTATATCGACTCGAAATAATTCGTAGTGGTTTGTAGTGAAGGAATTTTCGTTTGTAGTTGTCCAGAAAAAAGTTACAGACCCTACGAAATTAAGGATGGCGTATTTCCACCCCTTCGTGAGGTGCTGTTCTCTAAACAGGCTATATCGACTCGAAATAATTCGTAGAGGTTTGTAGTGAAGGAATTTTCGTTTGTAGTTATCCAGAAAAAAAGTTACAGCCCCCTTCGCAATTAAGGGTGGCGTAATTCCGCCCCCTCGTGAGGGGCTGTTCTCCGAACCGGCTATATCGACCACAAATAATTCGTAGTGGTTTATATTGAAGAAATTTTCGTTTGTAGTTGTCCAGAAAACAAGTTACAGCCCCCTTCGCAATTAAGGGTGGCGTAATTCCGCCCCCTCGTGAGGGGCTGTTCTCCGAACCGGCTATATCGACCACAAATAATTCGTAGTGGTTTATATTGAAGAAATTTTCGTTTGTAGTTGTCCAGAAAACAAGTTACAGCCCCCTTCGCAATTAAGGGTGGCGTAATTCCGCCCCCTCGTGAGGGGCTGTTCTCCGAACCGGCTATATCGACCACAAATAATTCGTAGTGGTTTATATTGAAGAAATTTTCGTTTGTAGTTGTCCAGAAAACAAGTTACAGCCCCCTTCGCAATTAAGGGTGGCGTAATTCCGCCCCCTCGTGAGGGGCTGTTCTCTGAACCGGCTATATCGACTCGAAATAATTCATAGAGGTTTGTAGTAAAGGAATTTTCGTTTGTAGTTGTCCAGAAATAAAATGTTATAGCCCCCTTCGAAATTAAGGGTGGCGTATTTTCATCCCTTCGTGAGGGGCTGTCTTCTAAACCGGCTATATCGACTCGAAATAATTCGTACAGGTTTGTAGTGAAGAGATTTTCGTTTGAAGTTGTCAAGAAAAAAAGTTACAGCCCCCTTCGAAATTAAGAGTGGCGTATTTCCACCCCCTCGTGAAAGGCCGTTCTCTAAACTGGCTCGAAATAATTCGTAGAGGTTTGTAGTGAAAGAATTTTCATTTGTAGTTGTTCAGAAACAAGATGGCGGCTAATTTAATATTTAAGGGTGCGGTATCTCCGCCCCCCCGTAAGAGGCTGTTCTATCGTGATAGACTGCAGCACTGTTATGTAAATAATAATAATATGAAGGAATACGGTTCCTCTCGTCGAATCGCATTAAATATGTTGATACACTAAAAAAATGTTAGCAATTGTTACTAAATATTTAGTAAATTAGTTTCAACTCGATCATTTGGTGGATATATCCAAATGCTTTGTCAAAATTAACAATTGATTAATATTGATCGTATATGTAGTCATATGCACCAAACAATTGAGTTAAAAGTATTTTATTAAATCTTTTGTTACTGCAAGTACCTTTTTTTTAATGTAGAGAACCACAAAGGCTAAGAAAGTTCGCATAAGGATGAGAGACAAGCAGAATCGGGCAACGGTCGAAGAGGTGTTGGACCAAAATGATTCGCACAAAAATGATTCAGTTCAAATTGATGAATAAGAGATTAACAACCGGAGGAAAGAGAGAGCGGTTTTATGTCGACTATGTCGGGGAAGAGACCAATGTATATTACGCGCTCTCAGTAACAGACATGGATGTTGCTGTCAAGATATATAAGACATCTGTTTTTGCATTTTCTACATCATTATATAGTGTTGCAATTTAGTATGAAGAAATATCTTCTAACAACTTTTCATGAAGAAACCTACATTATAATTTTTCCTGCTTTGACTGTTTCAGTTTGCGGCACCCCAGAAATACGATATTTTACTTTTGTGTCCCTTTCTGTTTTTTTGTGTTAATGTAATCTTATTCAATTTGTAGTTTTAATGTAAAATATATGTATGCGCCTTTTTTCTAATAGTGCTCGTGACGTTACTCATATTGGTTCTTTTGTTTGGCTAATGCCATCTTGTAGATCCCATGATCCGTTTATTCTGCGAACGAAGCATTGATAATGTTCTGGTATATAATTTATAGCTCCTACAAGTTTGTATGTTTTATTTTGAATAATTATATCTGTTGGTAATGAGGCGAGCGTTAATGTTTTAGTCCATGTTTCATTGGCGCTAATATTTTTTCATATTTTATCATATTTTATCATATTTCCATTCTAAGGCTCGATGTCGATAATAGCATGATTGCCGGTTTTATACGTGTAGGTCAGATTTTTGCATTTGTAGCATTTTTTAACAGTTTTAGTGAAGTGTTGCTCTATTGCTTTCTGCAAGTCTTTTATGCCTTCCGTATATATTGGCTGTAAATTAATGTTTATTACGGGATCAACTTGTACCTTTTGGCAGTGACAATCCCCGCAATTTTTCTCCCATATCATAGAAGGCACATTTTTTAACAATTTTGTTATCATGCTACTTATATTCATTTGACAGTCTAATTGTCCATGTTTTGGAGATAGGAACTGTAATAGCACATTCGCTCTCATTGTATATATTTTATCGTTTACACGTGACTGAGATATAATTGTAACCAAATTGAATACGGCATTTGTTGTTCTTTTCACATAATCGTTGTACGACACCCAATCGTGGTAAGCAGTAATCATGCACTGCAATGCAGCATCGAAGGGACACGTATTTCTTATTTTTAAAAGTCGTCCATCTATTTTAATGGGCGGTAAACTATTACTATTGATCAACAAAAGTAACTTTGTTTGTATGCGTGGTCTTTTATGCATATTTTCAATATCTGCACATGATGTTAAATATTTTCCACGTTTGGTAGTAGTTTTATTCAATCCCATCCAAGTTTCAACTTTGTTAAAATAATCGTCACTTTCAGGTTCAGTTGCATATACATTCGGCGACGTTTGTTCTTTATCAACAGAATCTTCAGTTTTTGGGAGGATTTCATCGTCATCAAGTACTTTTAGACAATCAGTCTTGTTGTCATCTTTTTGAATATTTAGTTTGATACTTTCACTGTCGCTCATACTGTCTATTGTACTTTTATTGTCAGAGAGATGATTATCATCGTCAACAAGCGCTTTTATTTCATCGTCAACAAGTACTTTTAGAAAATCAGTTTGTTTATTATTTTTTAGAATATTTAGTTTGACAGTTTCACTGTTATTCTTACTGTCCATTGAACTTTCATTATCAGAGACATGGTTGTCATTGTCAATAGGCTGACAGGATGCATGTAATAATTTTGTTGTTCTGGCTAACGATCGTAAATGAATTATAATGAATTTATCTACCCTGATGGATTTTACACCTTTTAATACCAGGGTTTTCAGTTCTCTGAAATATTCTTCGCTGTGTGCCAAGGTGACAATGACAGGTATCTTTGTTGCATGAGAATTTCTCTTACCCGCCATAACTGCTGTCCACAGCGTAAAATATTTTGATATTCTCAATAACTTTCTTCCGAAATCTGGACAAAAGTAAGGATTCGGTCGAATACCGTGAACCATTTCCTTACTTTTCTTTTCTATCTTAAATAATAATTCAGAAATTTTTTATTTATTTCCTGTATCCTGTTCATCATCGATTTCACGACAGTCTGTGCTTTCTTCCTCTTCTTCGTCAGAAATAATCATGGTGTCAGTTTTTATCATATTTAAAAGCTTCGTTTGTGCTTTGTAAATTCGATTCTCCTTATCAGTCACATCTTCTAATTCGGAAAATGCGACTGATAACACGTCTGCACATAATTCGCTAAATTGATCAATGCTTGTACATTTTGTTAGCAATCCCATACATCTTACGTAAAAGTCTTTAATAAAACGTGATGACTTCTTAAAGCACGGCCATCGGCATACTTGCTTAATGAGATGAGCAATATCGAGTCGAATAATCGATCTTATATTGCGAGAAGTAGAAAACATAAATGTATCAAGACACTTGTCTATGTAATCTTCTAAGCTACTATTATTGAAGGCAAGGCAGAAAGCGTTTAAAAAAGCAAACGAGAAATCGCTGTTTGTTTAGGAGCCTTTGCACCCATTCGTATCCATTCACGCAACCAATACGTTATCGTGTTCGCGTCGTGTTTTTCTGAGATCATTTGAGAAAGCGGTAATACTTTATTATCGTATGAGGCCACCGCTTGATATAAAAATATTGTTCCTGTAGATCCATCAGGTTTCACAATTGGTCTGATCAAGGAGCCTGTTGCGTCAATACTGATAGTGTTGATTTTTCCGCTTTTGCATGCCTCCTTGTACAAGTGAAGTTACTCGGGTAACCAGTACATTACGTACATCTTGTCAAGTCCAATTTCGTAAATACTTCCAGCAAATTCGGCATTATATTTTAATGACAGTAAGGAAGAC
>NW_022639734.1:266289-267446 GCF_010583005.1 Odontomachus brunneus | reverse complement strand
GTAAGTCTGTAATTTCTACCACATTCACCAAAGGTTATAAGAATATCGATTACTTCTGTAGGCGTATAATTTGCCATTTTACCAGAATTGTATCAGAGTACAAATGTTAAAAAAATACATAAACACTTGTGACTTTGGCACTAAATGGACAAAATTTTGAAGGGATACTTAGAGGAACTCCATCAGATGGAAAGTCCAAAATGTCTCGGTACTTTGGACCATTCAAGTTGCCTAAAAGGCAGATTACGCTAAAAGCAGTTTCTTGAGAAGTAATTAATGAGTAATAAAAAATAATGAGAAGTTTGTTTTAAGACTAATTTCGCGTATTAACAATGAAAACGTGGTATTTTTATTGTTAATTTATTGCAGAATCGTAAGCATGGGTTCTCAGTAAGAGAAATCGAAGAAATTGAATTTCGTCGATTACAGCGCCATCTATCATGAATCGAGAAAAATGTTTCAGACAAATTGTATGTGTTTTTAGCCAAAGATTCCGAATATGCAATAAAAAATAGGGGTTCACATTTAAGATTTCAAACTTGCCCCCCCTCACCGCCCAGTGGGAGGGGTGGGGGGGGGCTAATTTTAACGTCATTGTACGTCCCCCTCGAAATGACGAAATTTTGATTTTAAACATTTTTTCGTAGTGTGCTTATTTTTCGATTTATTTGGCTGTCTAAGTTAAAATGGGTCACCCTGTATACAGGGTGTTCGGAAAGGACCGGGACGCCCGAATATCAGGAAAAATATAAGTTTTACAAAAAAATGTTTCAGACAAATTGTATGTGTTTTTAGCCAAAGATTCCGAATATGCAATAAAAAATAGGGGTTCACATTTAAGATTTCAAACTTGCCCCCCTCACCGCCCAGGGGGAGGGGTGGGGGGGGGCTAATTTTAACGTCATTGTACGTCCCCCTCGAAATGACGAAATTTTGATTTTAAACATTTTTTCGTAGTGTGCTTATTTTTCGATTTATTTGGCTGTCTAAGTTAAAATGGGTCACCCTGTATATAGGGTGTTCGGAAAGTACCGGGACGCCCGAATATCAGGAAAAATATAAGTTTTACAAAAAAATGTTTCAGACAAAAGTTGTGGCGTTTAAAAAGATGTATTTACTGATCACATCAGTTTGACCTTGGGTTGCGTAGCGAAGGT
>NW_022639734.1:257315-263191 GCF_010583005.1 Odontomachus brunneus | reverse complement strand
ATATATATATAGGCGCAAAACTGCCAAAAGTAGTATTAATAGGCGCAACGCAGCCGGAGGTAATATCAATAGGCGCAACGCTGCCAAGATTTTTATTAAGAAATAGGATAAGGAAAGTAAAAGCGGGATAGATTTAATATTACAGCACCGATACATAAATCAGAATATAACACTCTTGATACAACACCAGACGTGAACTGCACCAGACGTAGGCCAAAGAGGTTATAAAACAAAAGTTAAGTTAAGAGACAGATATAAATATTGGTCTCACTCTAATTTACTGCACTACTGCAGCGGTGCAGAGATAAACGAAGCACGATCTCGATCAATCATGTGGTTTCGCCAACACAGAGAGCATTAGAGTTCTTAGCTTACTAAACGCACAGAGTCGCCGGCGCTGCGCACGTAGCACCGCCCGTGCGCACGTAGCGCGGCCCCTGTTGGGTTGGATACAATTCAGTGTAAGAATCTGTTGCAAACCTATAATACAGAGTGCGAGTAAGTAAAATATTTTATTCTTTTATAAATCAGTACGGTTATATAAGATATACACTCGATATTGTTATACATCTGCTTATAGATTTGCTATGGAGCGCAAAAAGAAAGCGAAGGAGGATGCAAAGGAGGAGGCAGAGAAACGGTATGTATGAACGTTATAATGATAGTAATTAATAAAAGTACTAATGACAATTAAAATTTCTTGTTTTATTTTTATAGAAAAGTAGATGAAATGCCGCCACAACATCGCTGCGCATATAGAGGTGGGCGGAGCGCCCGCGAGTGGGTTTTGCGGCGACAAGAGTAGGCAGCCATACAGTCCGTCATGCGGAGCATTACCGCAGTAGCAGGTGTGCGGCATGTTTCGCAGGCGGACCTACGTATGCCAGATGGGGCGGCCGATGGGACCAACCGGGCCGCAGCCTTACTAAAAAATAAGGGTTTATATGTTCTTAACTGTTTTTAAAATAATTTAAAACGTTTTTTTTTTGTAATATATTTATTTGTTTTATAGATTATATAGATTATAGATTATACATATATTTGTTTTATTGATTATAAACAATAATAATAATAATAGTAATGATAATATTAATATATAATAATATAAATTTGTGAATAATATATATAATATATAATAATAATAAAAATAATAATAAAAATATTTTTAAGGAGCCGGCTCTGTAACAGAAAGAATATTACAGTCATTAAAAGAATAAATAGAATTTTGTAAATAATGGAGACAGCAGAGGAAAATTGTAACAAATCTTGTTTTTAATAAGGCCTATCACGTTAACCGCCCCGGCCGCGTTGGCCCCTCCAGCCGCCTCTTGGACGAGAGCGCTCGGCCGACTGTTTGCTCACAACCGCAATTTCACGTATGACGGACAATATGTCCTGCTGCGCTCGAGCTTCTTCTCGCTCCCGTCGCTCCTTAATTATTCTCCCGACTCTATAACCGCGGCGGTGCCTTGGCGGCATTTCATTTTCTTTTTCTGTAAAAATAAAACAAAACATTTTAATTTTCATTAGTATTTCTATTATTTACTATCATTATAACCTTAATACATACCGCTTCCTTTTTCTTTTTCTCCCTCCATCTTAACGTTTTTTACTTCCTCATAAGCGCACAGAGTCGCCGGCGCTGCGCACGTAGCACCGCCCGTGCGCACGTAGCGCGGCCCCTATTGGGTTGGGTTGGGTACAGTTCAGTGCAAGAATTTGTAGCGAATTTATGATACTGAGTGCGAGTAAGTAAAATATTTTATTCTTTTATAAATCATCACGGTTATATGCGATATCCACTCGATATTCTTTGCGAATCCTGAAAATCTATATTCTCTATTTCTATATCTATATTTTCTATCTGGCATCTAATCTATATTTTCAGTACTGGCAATGAATATCAAAGTGGAATGTCGCAAATAATATCAGCGTGAAGTACATTTTCGCGAATTAGGTTATGTTGCCATATTTATTTTTCTATATGTGTATTTGCATTTGTGAAGTGACAATGGTCTTCACAGAATGACTGAGAGTCTTAGGAAAACGATTGACTTGTAACTTCAACAAATTATTTTATATTGTGAGTGTTCGTTTTGAATAATGCACAATACTGTCTTGTATCTCATGTCTTTAACGTACTCTCAACAAGTAAATCAGTAAATAATCATTGGTTCACTTTCAAGGAGTACGTTAAAAACTTGAGACACAAGACTGTGCATTATTCGAGACGAAGACTCAGAGCATAAAATATTTTGTTGAATTTACAAGTCAATCGTTTTCCTAAAACTCTCTGTCATTCTGTCAAGACCATTAAGTGTCACTTCACACATGCAAATACACAGAATAGAATCATATCTGTATAAATTCTGTATTAAAATGATTTTGTTTTATAGACAAAAGTCAAGATTTATTTATCAGTGGAAAATGAAGAGATAGTGATTGACAAGTTATTCTTAACCTCACAGCAAGCTCTTGCTTTTGCACGCTAAGTCTTCAGAGAGTAAGTGCTACTTGCTAGAAATGAGTGAAACTAAAGGCAGCAAATTAATTTTTTGACACATTAAACAATGTAATACACTACACGATGACTTTAGGTTCTAATTAATGTTAGCAAAAAAGAAATCAGGTTCTAAGAAATTATTCCTTGATTTTTTATTTGTTAACATTATTTAGAAGCTAAAGTTATCGTGTATTGTGTTATATTGTATAATGTGTTAAAAAATAAATTTGCTTCAGTTTCACTCATTTCTAGCAAGCAGCAACTACTCACTGAAGACCTAGCGTGCAAAAGTAACAGTTTGCTGTGAGGTTCAGAGTAACCTGTCAAGCACTATCTCTCATTTGTCATTGATAAATGAATCTTGACTTTTGCTTATAAACCAGTGAATGAATTTAATATATGAATAAAAAAATTCTCATTTGTATCAAATGTGTATTATGGAAATATTCTAATTTCCAGATAGAAATAGAAAATTATGGAGTCACCAAGCTCGAAGATGTGCCGTCTAAAAGGTAAGAAGAAGAGATATTTGAAAAGATAAAAGGCTAAAAAAAAATGTTTTAATGCATGTATATAAAATTTTGTATGAGCCTTGTATCTTTACTTTTTGAATATCTCTATCTACCTATTATATCTTGTAAAAAAATGTGGCATTTAAGAAGTACGAAATATAATAAAATTATGAATTGTATGCTACAGTGACAGAAGACTCACCTGCCGATACGGCCCATGGTACATCCTTTTTATCTTTTCATTTCTACAGAGTGAATATATAACTTATCCAATAAGTTATATATTTCGTGTACAGATAGATTAGGTAAAAATGAAAAAAAAAATCCTGTAGCAATATGCGAACAACCACGCAAGATAATGAGTTATTAATAAAAGAAGATTCGTTAACGATCATGCGCCACACGTTACATGAGCTGTGATACCAATCTCTGCCGCCGTGTGATTGTATATTCAGTCGAACTAAACAAGAAAATCCTATATAATTTTGCTCATAAACACATTGATTTCTAATTATTAATTAATATAGATTGTTGTATGATTATGCGCAATAATGCATCAATCTTCTTCAATCTAACAAATTCTATGTGATTATTTGCAAAATGATAGATAACTTTTTGTTTAGTTAGATCTAATATACAAGCATACAGCAGCAGACGTTGCTATCATAGTTCATGTACCGTGTAGCGCATGATTGTTAACAAATCTTCTTTCGTTAATAACTCAAGAATTTGCTCGCATAATGATAGAGGAAACTTTTTCTTATTTTGATCTAATTTATCTTTACACTGGTGATATAAAGATTTCTGCACCGATTGTTTATCGACTTCGGAACGCGTTCCAATTCCAAGAGAGAGACAACCACTGCTTTACTCGCCTGCGCTGTCACTTATTACGAGAGCAGAAGAATGGCATATAAATATCTGCTCCTTTAGTTCTCGTAATATGTGACAGCACAAGCATGTGAAGTAGTGGTTGTTTCTCTCCTGAAGTTGGAACATGTCCGAAGTCAAGAAACAATCGGTGCAGAAACCTTTTATATCACAAGTATACTACAAATACACTGGTTACTGGACATTCTATATTATTTGTGCAAGTGAATATAAAATATATTCCTTTAAATATCTAACTTCTGTGACGTGTCTGTAATTTGTATTTATTTTCGTTTTACAGAATTAACATCAGCGGAGGAGCGAAAATTACTCCAATCCTCCTCCTCTTACTCCTCCGCCTCTTCCTCAAACAAGGAAGTAAAAAACGTTAAGATGGAGGGAGAAAAAGAAAAAGGAAGCGGTATGTATTAAGGTTATAATGATAGTAAATAATAGAAATACTAATGAAAATTAAAATGTTTTGTTTTATTTTTACAGAAAAAGAAAATGAAATGCCGCCAAGGCACCGCCGCGGTTATAGAGTCGGGAGAATAATTAAGGAGCGACGGGAGCGAGAAGAAGCTCGAGCGCAGCAGGACATATTGTCCGTCATACGTGAAATTGCGGTTGTGAGCAAACAGTCGGCCGAGCGCTCTCGTCCAAGAGGCGGCTGGAGGGGCCAACGCGGCCGGGGCGGTTAACGTGATAGGCCTTATTAAAAACAAGATTTGTTACAATTTTCCTCTGCTGTCTTCATTATTTACAAAATTCTATTTATTCTTTTAATGACTGTAATATTCTTTCTGTTACAGAGCCGGCTCCTTAAAAATATTTTTATTATTATTTTTATTATTATTATATATTATATATATTATTCACAAATTTATATTATTATATATTAATATTATCATTACTATTATTATTATTGTTGTTTATAATCAATAAAACAAATATATGTATAATCTATAATCTATATAATCTATAAAACAAATAAATATATTACAAAAAAAAAACGTTTTAATTTATTTTAAAAACAGTTAAGAACATATAAACCCTTATTTTTTAGTAAGGCTGCGGCCCGGTTGGTCCCATCGGCCGCCCCATCTGGCATACGTAGGTCCGCCTGCGAAACATGCCGCACACCTGCTACTGCGGTAATGCTCCGCATGACGGACTGTATGGCTGCCTACTCTTGTCGCCGCAAAACCCACTCGCGGGCGCTCCGCCCACCTCTATATGCGCAGCGATGTTGTGGCGGCATTTCATCTACTTTTCTATAAAAATAAAACAAGAAATTTTAATTGTCATTAGTACTTTTATTAATTACTATCATTATAACGTTCATACATACCGTTTCTCTGCCTCCTCCTTTGCATCCTCCTTCGCTTTCTTTTTGCGCTCCATAGCAAATCTATAAGCAGATGTATAACAATATCGAGTGTATATCTTATATAACCGTACTGATTTATAAAAGAATAAAATATTTTACTTACTCGCACTCTGTATTATAGGTTTGCAACAGATTCTTACACTGAATTGTATCCAACCCAACAGGGGCCGCGCTACGTGCGCACGGGCGGTGCTACGTGCGCAGCGCCGGCGACTCTGTGCGTTTAGTAAGCTAAGAACTCTAATGCTCTCTGTGTTGGCGAAACCACATGATTGATCGAGATCGTGCTTCGTTTATCTCTGCACCGCTGCAGTAGTGCAGTAAATTAGAGTGAGACCAATATTTATATCTGTCTCTTAACTTAACTTTTGTTTTATAACCTCTTTGGCCTACGTCTGGTGCAGTTCACGTCTGGTGTTGTATCAAGAGTGTTATATTCTGATTTATGTATCGGTGCTGTAATATTAAATCTATCCCGCTTTTACTTTCCTTATCCTATTTCTTAATAAAAATCTTGGCAGCGTTGCGCCTATTGATATTACCTCCGGCTGCGTTGCGCCTATTAATACTACTTTTGGCAGTTTTGCGCCTATATATATAT
>NW_022639734.1:252529-253173 GCF_010583005.1 Odontomachus brunneus | reverse complement strand
GTCGATATAGCCGGTTCAGAGAACAGCCCCTCACGAGGGGGCGGAATTACGCCACCCTTAATTGCGAAGGGGGCTGTAACTTTTTTTCTGGACAACTACAAACGAAATTTTCTGCACTACAAACCTCTACGAATTATTTCGAGTCGATATAGCCGGTTCAGAGAACAGCCCCTCACGAGGGGGCGGAATTACGCCACCTTTAATTGCGAAGGGGGCTGTAACTTGTTTTCTGGACAACTACAAACGAAAATTTCTTCACTACAAACCTCTACGAATTATTTCGAGTCGATATAGCCTGTTTAGAGAACAGCCCCTCACGAAGGGGTGGAAATACGCCACCCTTAATTTCGAAGGGGGCTGTAACTTTTTTCTGGACAACTACAAACGAAAATTCCTTCACTACAAACTTCTACTAATTATTTGGCTTCGATATAGTCGGTTTAGAGAACAGCCCCTCACAAGGCGGTGGAAATATGGCACCCTTAAATATTTAATTGGCCGCCATTTTGTTTCTAGACAACTACAAACGAAAATTCTTTTACTATAAATCTCTACAAATTATTTGGCGTCGATTAGGTCACTTTTCAAGTCAGCCCCCATTTTGGGGGGCAGACGAATTTTTCACCCCCCCCCCCCCCCCCCCC
>NW_022639734.1:249245-252370 GCF_010583005.1 Odontomachus brunneus | reverse complement strand
CCCCCCGTAACTTTTTTATTTTTTTACTGCAAACGAAAAGTCTTTCACTACATATTTCTATAAACGATTTGGCGTAATTTTATGCAAAAAAATTTTTTGTATTAAAAGTGGGGGGCTAACTTCACAGAGGTACTTGACAAACACGAGCAATCAATATTATATACTAGCAACTGTTATTATCCTAAAATTTAAATTAAAATGACTCAGAGAGAGAGAGAGAGAGAGAGAGAGAGAGAGAGAGAGAGAGAGAGAGAGAGAGAATGTCCAATTATTTAAAGTTATTATCATCCTCCGAAAGGGGGGTTTCTTCCCAGCGCGGAGGCGCCGGGCAACTCCACGCGGGCCCTATACTGGGCTATTCTTACACATAAGAGCACTCTCGTACTTTCCTCACACTATCCCACGAGGCTCCTGAATAGGAGAGCACGACCCATACTCGCGCAATTGACGATAGCAGTCGACGAACGTTCGATGGCATATGAATTAGCCGCTCACCGCCTAAGGCTGTTCGAAACAAAACTCAAAAAATTATATAAAAATATACTACTAGAAGGACCACACTCTTTTCTTTATAAAGACGTAAATAATCTGGAAAGGTCTTTATCAGAATTAGAGAAGGACACTTTCTTCTCTTTTCTATGCGATAAAAATGTGGATATAGATAATATTGATACACAACTATCTTAGATGTTACCAAATCACTGGACGTAAAAGTACAGTGCTTATCATATTTATCTGACGAATTAAAAGACTCGAATACTTTAAATAAATACCTAATTATAAAAAAAT
This sequence comes from Odontomachus brunneus, assembly GCF_010583005.1. Taxonomy (NCBI): domain Eukaryota; kingdom Metazoa; phylum Arthropoda; class Insecta; order Hymenoptera; family Formicidae; genus Odontomachus; species Odontomachus brunneus. The sequence goes on along the minus strand of NW_022639734.1, from coordinate 251,581 downwards.
TTATACATACATATAATACACTTTTATCGAGCTCCGCGCCTGTTGAACATGCATTTAGTGCAGAGCAACAAATTTTAATGCCGCGAGAAAATAATTTGTCCGGTGACAATTTTAAATGTTTGATTTTTTTTTAAATATAACACATAAATGTTAAATTATTTAAATAAAACTAATTAATAGCTTTATAAGTATTACTTCGTTTTATTGTACAACATAAACTTACTTGTATAAAATATTTATGTGTATACATATTGTTTCGAACGGCCTGAGGTCTAGAGCGGCTGGTTCGTCATATACCGTCGAACGTTCGTCGACTGCTATCGTCAGTTGCGCGAGTATATGTTGTGCTCTCCTGTTCAGGAGCCTCGGAAGATGGTGAGAGGAAAGTGCGAGAGCGCTCTCGTGTCTAAGAGCACTGCGTGGCTCAGTATAAAGCCCGCGTGGAGTTGCCCGGCGCCTCCGCGCTGGGAATGAATCCCCCTTTCGGAGGATGATAGTCACTCAGCGTATGGAAACACTAGTCCGTCTCCTTTGGTGAGTGTCGGAACCGGTCCGAATGAGATTCAGCTCTGGTTGGCGAGGGAGCAACAGAGGCTGAATTCGAGATTATAGACAGGCGAGCTGAATTCGCCTTTATCAGTCGCACACGCGTCAAATGCGATGTCTTGTAGTGAGAGCCTACACGCAAACGTAACTCTGAATCGCGTACACGGCCGAGTCGAAGCCTGACGTTGACGTGCATGTAACCGTAAACGTGCGTTGATAATACCGCGTGCGTGACGAATGCTAAGTGTCGTCGAGGCAAGAAACGAAGAGTCCTCGCATATAGAGTCGTGGATGCGACGACGTAGAAGTCTTGAGTAGACTTCGGCCAGCGATCAGGTGTTGCGAGAGCGCAGTGCCTCTTGCAGGAAAGTAATAGCGAGTATGTCTCGCGTGAGGGCTGCGACCCTGGCAGCGAAGCAATAGCGAGCTTGGCTCGCGTGAGAACTGCGTCCCTGACAGCGACTACGTCCGGTGCGGACGTGAAGGCGAGCTTGGCTTGTGTGTATATGCTGCGTCTCTGGCAGCGGCTAAGTCCTAGACGGACGTAAATGCGAGCGTGGCTCGCGTGTATATGCTGCGTCCCTGGCAGCGGCTAAGTCCTAGGCGGACGTAAATGCGAGCGTGGCTCGCGTGTATATGCTGCGTCCCTGGCAGCGGCTAAGTCCTAGGCCGACGTAAATGCGAGCGTGGCTCGCGTGTATAGCTGCGGCCCTGGCCGCAGAGTTCTTGAGCACAATGACAACTCGCGCGGAGGCGTGATCCCAACAATAAGTTCTGTCGGCGATAATATCCAGTATATGCAATACGGGAGAAGTCGCGAAGAGAGACGTCCACCGCGGTGGAAGCGTCAAGGCAATCCGAGGTGATCGCGAAGCCTTCTCTCAATCCTCGATCGTATTGAGAAGGTGGAGATTCGTGGAGTTACCATACACTTCGTAACTCAAACGCCAACGTGTCCTCGACACTCTAGAAGCGTTAGCCCAACGTGCAAGCGCACTCTAAAGGGCTGCGAAAAGTTGTGTGGAATTGCTGAAATCTAAACACAAATGCCAACGTGTCTACGACACTCTTAAGGCAGTGAAGATCGATGCAGAAATGCAAGTATACCTCTGGTGAGGCAAGTGCCCAACGTGCTTGTGCACCCAAAAAGGCGATTTGAAGCTAAGTAGAGCGCAAAAGAATACCTGATGTGCAGTCAAAGCTGGCAACAGGCAAAAGGTATAAAAGCCTTGAGTGGTCTCGCGCGGCGTCTTATATAGGCGCCTAAGCGAGAATTAACCGCGAGAAGCGGCTCCGGCCGACGCGCTTGCCGCGTCGCGGCGACGGCGCGCACTGGCGGCGGGAGGCCGGCGACCGCGAGTTGAGCGGCGCCTGGGGCTCGGCCGCCCGCCGTACCCGTCCTCATGGACACTCAACGGCCGTCCGGAACACATATAAAATATTGTTGCATGCGCAACATTCACGGCGTTCAGGATGCATGCGAGTTCTGAGCCGGAGTACGGTTGTCATGGAGCGGTTGACAAACAACAGCTGAGAGAGAGAGTTGTGAAAAGGCTAGCGCGCGAGCCAGACGTGTGTCTCTGTCGAAAATCTAGTTTTCACATTAAAGTTCTTTTCTTTTCTATAACAAGTTGTTTATTTCCTCCGCGTCCGCGAGTGCGACGTTCTCGACTCGCGAGTGCAACATTTTGGGGGCTCAGCCGGGATTTGAACAACGCGTGTGAATTTTTCTTTTTGTTTCGATAAAGCGAAAAATTTCGCAATGATAAATACGCCGAGGAAAACGCGAA
>NW_022639734.1:248670-249235 GCF_010583005.1 Odontomachus brunneus | reverse complement strand
TTTTTCTTTTCGTTTCGATAAAGCGAAAAATTTCGCAATGATAAATACGCCGAGGAAAACGCGAAGACAAACGACGATGGCTCAGGAACTTGAAGCAGTTCATTCTCAGGATGCTACGACGCTGCAAGCTGTATTGTAAGAGCTCCTGGGAATGCGCGAGGAAAGAGAAAAAGATCGGCAGGAGCTTCAGGAGCTGCGAGATCGTTTGTCCGAACGAGGAAATGAAAACTCCCAGCTAAGTTGTGTAGAAAATAGAGAGAGAAATGATTTAGGCTATAAATTACAGTCGGATGTCTTTGATGGGGGTGCCCCTTTAAACGAATTTTTATTGCAATTTGATTTGATTGCTAAAGCTAATGGTTGGTCGGATTCGTCTAAGGTCGTAGCACTAGCGTCTTGTTTACGAGGAAAAGCGAGTTCTGTTTTAGAATCTTTTTCGGATTTGCAGAATTTAAAATTCGAGGATTTTAAAGAAAAATTGGAATTGTTTTTCGGAAATAGACTTTCTGTATAGTCTTATTATACTCTTTTCGTCAATCGAAGGCAAAAGTTTGGTGAAGATTTT
>NW_022639734.1:247951-248660 GCF_010583005.1 Odontomachus brunneus | reverse complement strand
TGATTTAGAACGTTTAGCTCGATTAATTTATCCTGAAAGCTCTTTTGAAACTCGAGATAAAATAGCTTGTGCGCAGTTTTTAATTGCTTTAAATGATAATTATTTGAAACAAACTTTACAATTAGAAAATCATAACTCTTTGAAAATCGTTATAGAAAGAGCTAAAGCTATTAGCAGTATTCGAGAAAATTGTTTTCTTAAAGAAACTTTTTCTTTTAAATCTAAACAAAGGTGGAAAATGCCTTATAACAATTCTCATGTTGAAAACAGAAAAATTTCAAGAAGTATTAATGAATTTGAACAAAATGGAAAATTTCAAGAAAAAAATTCTATTAAAACAAAAACGTCGAAATCTTTTAATAATTTGTCAAAAAGAGAATGTTGGCAATGTGGAAGCACGAAACATCTTCGTGCGGAATGTCCGGTTTTCGAAAACCAACACTCAAAAGAGGACTTACCGAAAGGTACGAGGTCGGTTCGATAAGGGAAAACAAGACCTCGGTTTTACAAAGTTTCAGTTTTAAACGTATTCAAGATAAGAATTTTTGTTATCAGGGAAAAATTGATGGAAAGTTGTGTATGTTTAAAGTTGACACAGGTTCGGATGTTTCTATTATTAGTGAAAGAATGGTTGGAGTTCCGAGAAAACGGGTTAAAGTCGGAAATAGCTTTTTGTCTTATCCTACTGGGGAAACGTTTTCTATTAATT
>NW_022639734.1:246621-247770 GCF_010583005.1 Odontomachus brunneus | reverse complement strand
TTGAAAAAGAATCAGAGAATTTAAACTTTAAACAAAAAGAAATGTTTGCTAAACTATTATTGGAATTTCAGGATATATTTTCGGAAGAAATTGTTGCAGGAAATTGCGGAATTGTTGAGCATGAAATTAAGACGGAAGATTGTAAACCAGTTAAGCAGAGTCCTCGTCGGATTCCTTTCCAATATCGCACGGAAGTTAAAAAAATTGTTAAAGAAATGTTAGAAAAAGGAATTATAGAGGAATCGCAAAGTCCATAGGTTTCGCCTGCGGTTTTAGTAAAAAAAAAATATGGAACTTTGCGATTTTGTATAGATTATCGGAAGCTTAATGCTCTTACAGTGAAGGATTCATATCCGATTCCTCGAGTTGATGAGACTTTAGATCGCCTTGCAGGAAATAACTGGTTTTCAACGCTAGATCTTAAAAGCAGATATTGGCAGGTGAAAATTCGTCCTGAAGATAAGGGAAAAACGGCCTTTTCTATAGGAGAAGGGTTATGGTAATTTACGGTTATGCCTTTTGGACTTTGTAATGCTCCGGCGACTTTTAAACGTTTGATGAAACGAATTTTACGAAAGTTGATACATGAAATTTGTCTAGTATATTTAGATGATGTAATTGTTTTTAGTCAAACTTTTGAAGAAATGATTCAACGCTTGAGGATGGTGTTTCGACAAATTCGGGCTGCTCATTTAAGTCTTAATTTGAAGAAGTGTGTCCTTTTAAAAAGAGAGGTGAAATTCTTAGGACACATCGTTTCAAAAGAAGGAGTCACAACTGATCCAGAAAAGATTGTAGCAGTTAGGGATTGGCCAGTTCCTCAAACCAAAAAACAGCTTCGAAGTTTTTTTGGATTTTGTTCTTACTATCGAAGTTTGTTAAGGGATTTTCATTAATTGCTAAACCTCTTTATTCCCTTACGGAAAATCAGACAAAATTTGTTTGGACAGAACAATTTCAAGAAATTTTTGAAAAATTAAAGGAAGTTCTAATCTCTTCACCTCTCTTAGTTTTTCCAACAGAGGAAGGTACGTTTATTTTAGACACGGATGCTTCTGATCATGGAATAGGGGCAGTTTTAACACAGGTGCAAGGGAAATCAGAAAAGTTCATAGCTTATTATAGTCGAGTTCTTAGTAAAACAGAAAA
>NW_022639734.1:246439-246611 GCF_010583005.1 Odontomachus brunneus | reverse complement strand
CGAGATGGTATCGCCCAGTTGCCAGAAAAATGGCAAAAAGTTGTAGAAAGTGATGGAAAATACTTTCATTGAAATAATTTAAATAAATTTTTTACAATAAATGCTTTTTCTCAGTATTTTTTGGGCGGAAACTAAGTTAAGGTTCTAATATATGGTAGGAATTTTATTGTTT
>NW_022639734.1:245424-246429 GCF_010583005.1 Odontomachus brunneus | reverse complement strand
ATTATTGTGTAACACGTCGAGAGTTATTAGCAATAGTTGATTCGTTAAAATCTTTTCATCATTATTTATATGGTAGGAATTTTATTGTTCGTACTGATCATAGTTCTTTACGTTGGTTAATGTCTTTTAAAGAGCTTGAAGGACAGTTGGCAAGATGGTTGGAGAGACTACAGCAGTATAATTTTGAAGTTCATTATCGAAAAGGAAATTCTCATTGTAATGCTGACGGTCTTTCTCGTCGCCCATGCGAATCCTTATTTTGTAATTATTGTAAGAAAGTTGAAATTAAAAAGGTTTCTGAAGAAACTCAGAAAGTTGGACGAATTGTTCTTGAAGAAAAACAAGAAAATTGGAGAGATAACCAACGAAAAGATCAGGTGGTTTCTATTTTTCTTTGTGGAAAAGAAGAAAATTGTCGTCCTTCCTGGCAGAAGGTAATTTCTGAGGGTCTTTCCGCACGAATTTATTGGAATCAATGGGATGCTATGATAGTTCGTAATGGAGTTTTATGTAGAAAATGGGAATCAACGTCTTCTAACAAATGTATTTTTCAGATTATTGTTCCTAAGACAAGAATTAATGAAATTCTAAAAGAAGCTCACGATTCTCCCTCTGGTGACCATTTTGGAATAAAGAAAACTTTGGCAAAAATTCGCTGTAGGTTTTATTGGGCTTTTTGCAAAAGGGATGTTGAGGATTAGTGTCAAACTTGTGAGGTCTGTATTGCAAAAGCGGGTCCTACTGGCAAAAGGAGATCTCCCCTTCAAATTTTTAATGTAGGATCGCCATTTGATAGGGTTCAAATGGATATTCTAGATCCATTTCCGTTAAGTCAAAAAGGAAATAAATATTTGTTAGTTATGGTAGATTGTTTCTCTAAATGGGTGGAAGCTGTTCCGCTTAAAAACATTAAGGCTTCTACAGTGGCGGAAGTTTTTGTTGATCAAGTAGTTTCTCGCCATGGAATTCCTCTTGAAATTCATACTGATCAAGGAAAATGTTTTA
>NW_022639734.1:244948-245346 GCF_010583005.1 Odontomachus brunneus | reverse complement strand
ATTTCAAGAACTTTCACGTTTGTTGGGAACAAAGAAAACTAGGACAACGGCTTTGCATCCTCAATCTGACGGACAAGTTGAACGTCAACAAAGAACAATCTTAAATTATTTGGCCAAGTTTGTTTCAGATCATCAGAGAGATTGGGATCGATGGATCCCTTTATTCCTTTTGGCTTATCAATCTTCAAAATATGAAACCATGAAGTTTACACCAGCAGAACTTTATTTTGCTCGAAATCTTTGTATTCCTTTAGATCTTCTTCGAGGAAAGGTTCCTGATGAAGAAAATGAGTTTTTTTCGGAAGAGTCTTTTGTTTCTAAATTAAGGAAAGGATTAGATTTGGTTCATAGGACGGCTCGGAATTTTCTTTCAATTAAGTCTGAGAAAGTTAAATCTG
>NW_022639734.1:243537-244878 GCF_010583005.1 Odontomachus brunneus | reverse complement strand
TTCTTCGAGGAAAGGTTCCTGATGAAGAAAATGAGTTTTCTTCGGAGGAGTCTTTTGTTTCTAAATTAAGGAAAGGATTAGATTTGGTTCATAGGACGGCTCGGAATTTTCTTTCAATTAAGTCTGAGAAAGTTAAATCTGTTTATGATAAAAAGGCTAGGGATATTAATTTTGCTATAGAAGGAAAAGTGTGGTTGTTAATCCACGTCGTGTTAAGGACAAGGCTCCTAAACTTCAGAGTAATTGGGAAGGTCCTTATAAAGTTGTTAGGAAATTAAGTGATGTGGTTTATTATATTCAAAAAACGTTAAAACATAAGAAAAAAATTGTACATGCAGATAGATTAGCTACTTTTAAGGAAAGAATAAAGAATTAGAATAAAGACATCCGGACTCTGGGGTTTATAATGGATAATGTTTTCTTTATGAAAGTTACACTCTTTCTTGTTCGATTGTTTTGTTAAAGGAAAGTTTATTGAAGAAAATATGAAAATGAGAAGTGAGAAGTTATTTTTTTTTTTTTTTTTTTGAAGAAGACCACCTTTCCCGTGGTTTTTGATTCGTGGTTTTTTCCACGCGGCTGATATTTGATCAGGACGAATGCCAAGGTGGGGACCTGGATTGCTCTCTGATGAGTTGGGTCCACAAAAGATTCCCCACTCTAGTCCGAAGACGCGTTTGTGAGGCTGAAGAGTTCGGTGCTTATCAAAAGGATGATTGGGATCTGAGCGACGCTCGGTAACCTGTAACAGCACTTCAGGGTAGAGTAAGAAGTCGTCAGAGAAACCTTGGAAATCATTTTAGATAAGAAGAAGCTAACAAAGGAAGAGCCAAACGAACCAGTAGAATTGTCGGGATGACAACCTCTTTGGAGAGGGGGAGCAGTGTTGCATGCACAATTTTCACGGCGTTCAGGATGCATGCGAGTTCTGAGCCGGAGTACGGTTGTCATGGAGCGGTTGACAAACAACAGCTGAGAGAGAGAGTTGTGAAACGGCTAGCGCGCGAGCCAGACGTGTGACTCTGTCGAAAATCTAGTTTTCACATTAAAGTTCATTTCTTTTCTATAACGAGTTGTTTATTTCCTCCGCGTCCGTGAGTGCGACGTTCTCGACTCGCGAGTGCAACAATATGTATGATACGTAAATATTATATGCGGATGCATGAAATCATAAATGTCTATTTATTCTGAAATTTTATATTAGGTGAAGTAAAAAGTTCTGAGCGTTTTTTCGCTTTATTTCGACGATGAAATTAACATAGTTAGGATTATCCGATTTCGATCAAATATGCGCCGTTTTGTTCGATAACTTTTGTCCATTTTGAAGGCAATTTCATAATT